>NC_053164.1:95372443-95530591 GCF_016835505.1 Polypterus senegalus
AGGTTTTTCAGCTTCCGAGGATATTCATTGCATGTCTTATAAGGCACACTGTTTTTATTTTTTTTTTAATGCTGAAATTCTGTTGCATGGTTTGAGCTACTGCCTCAGGGTTTAGGACCCTTGAGCATACGTGCTTTACAAAAATGGCATGTTTTCAAGTTTGATACTTGAATAAGAACAGAGGAGTTTTGATTTTAGGAAAAAGGTATTCTGTATGGCATGTTGGTGCACAATTGACACTGCTGTCTTTGTTCAGTGAACTTTTGAGTCCATTCGTGGCCCAATAACTGACCGTGTGGAGTATGCATGTTTTTGTGATCCACAATCATTTTCCTACAGGTACTCTTGTGTTACCCCACACTCCAAAGACATGATTGCTTAGTTGATTGGTTACTCTAAGTAGCATGTAGTTTCATCTCCTGATTTTTTTTTTTAATTTTTTTTTGCCGGTTGTCCCTTTTAAAGAGAAGCCCTTTTTCTACCAAAGGCACACATTGTTTTTTGCCTCTTAATTTAAAGCCATGAAGACCTTCAGGCAGGGTTAATCTACTATCGGAGCGTTCTGGGTATGTACTCAGGGGCTTGTGATGGCAAAGGGCCTTTTCAACACTGTTCAATAAACTATGAAACATTTGCTTGCTGAAAGGATCAAGGGATCCAGTCTAGATCTGGCCTTGCCTTCAGGAATGAATTGTAAAGGAATGGTCTTTTTATGATGGTTAGAATAAGTAAGAATGCAGAATAAAAACAACCACAGAAACCATAGTAGCATATCAATGGAGACCTCCTGGGCAGCAGCTCTTAACAATAAATTAAAAAAATGAAGAGAAAGTGTTTTCAGTTCTGTGCAGGTATTTTTCGACAACCATTGACACACACTACCACAAAATGCTGTAAATTGAGCACAACATTCTCAACGGAACATTTACATTTAGTTTGGGGAAAGTGCTGATTATCTTGAAACATATTATTGTTTGGTTGATCCTCAGTTGATTGGTACAATCTTTTACTGTGTTTTATCACCACTCTTCATTTTAGACCTTTTGTGATGTGCATTTCATTTTGCAAGCTCTTAAGAGATGAGTTGGAAATAGTTATGTTATAAAAGTAAATTTTAAAATTATTTGTGCCTCATTCCATACTAAAGACCAGTGCATACATGGAAATGTTTAGTGGATAAGTCTTGTCTATTTTTTTTTTACTGTTGCAGGCATGTGTGCCAGTGATTTTATTGTAAATATGTGAAATCCAAATGTCATTTTAATGTAGGCGTTTTCTGTAAAATCCTGTTTATTATTCATTGCTTTAGCAGGCAACTAAAATCATTTAAATCTTAATTACAAATTGTTGTCTACTTGATTATGAGAAAGAAATGCAGTATGAGAAGAATCATTAGGAATAACAGCTGTCTTTTGAATCAAAGTGTTCCACATCTGTCCCTCCTTTTAGTCCAGCTGCTTTTTCCTTTATGGAGTGTCAAAAATACAAGATCAGGGCATGTTTAACAGTAACGGGTTTGTTGCATATTACAGGGAAAAACACCACTTACTTGATTTCCATTTGCCCCGCGGTGGAGGAGGGCAATCTGGTTGACCAATGACGCCAGTTTATCTAGGAGCAAAGATCCATCTGCCATCTTCTACTTCACTATTTAAAGCATCTAGCTATAGGAAATCCTTATCATTCTGGATTCAGCCTTCAAGGGGACCGACCAATTTCATGAGGAGCACCATCTTTTATTCCATCCCCAAAGCATGTTAATATTGACTGACTTCTCCTTGTCTTTTTGAACCAAAGTTTAATTTTTACCTTGGATATTAAACGGGATTACCTGCTGGGATACCAACTCTGTCTTGTATGAGGATGGAGGAGGGGGTTGTTGGGGAGCATGCACTGATACAGCGCATTGCCACAACCACCCAACGACAAACCTCCTCAGGATCCCAAATTAGGAACCAAGCATATAGGTAACTGTACAATGGGTAAACCGCAGCACCACACTAGTTCAAACGGAATGGAACACTGTGAGGTATTTTTACAGTGGCTGGAGCGCCAATCCTTCTACTAACCCCGGAGTACTCCTTGCAAGTTGGAGGACCTGCTTGCAGAGCTGAATGAATGTTAATGTCATGCTCAGGGCGGAACAATTGCAAGGCGAGGGACTCCAGCCCCAGCAACATTGGGTGCAAGAATGGCACTAGTTCTGGAAAGGGCACCAGTCTGTAATGGGGCAAAGTCACTATTGCACACACTGCTCTGCAGCTGAAAGATGGCACTTGATCAAACCTTTACACCTTTTGCACACCGGCGGGAAATTAAGTGGCCCAGAGAAAATCCTCACTGACATGAAGAAAATGTCCAATCCCAGGTAGTGACCAGATCAGCAGATAAATCTCATCATTACTATGTGTATTTTGAAATGTCTCCTTTGATCTTTAAACCTACCATGTCAGAATGATCCTTAATGAAGGCTACTTCATACTGTGTTGTATATTTACTCTGGCACCAGGTTTTATCCAGAGAATTCACTGTCCTCTATGTACTACTTCCATTTTCCTTACTTCGTACCCCTGGTTATAGCAAAAATGTATAATGTACTTTGCAGGACCCAAAGGTGAAACCCAGCAATCTGAAGCATGCATTGACCTTGAATAAACTGATGTCAAGTGAATCTGTTCTAAAATCTGCAACAGTGTTTATTAGGAAATTTGAGTTCAGCTATCTCTGTCATTTTCAAATGATCCACAAGGAGAACTAAATAAGAAGATAATGAAACTGCCAAGGAGAATTATCATATGACATGGTAGTAAGAGGGAATTGTTTTATCATTTTGTAGTTGCTAGGATCAGCAGCTTTCTCAAAACAGTGAATACTGTTAAAACATTACTAGGCATGCACAAAAGTTCTTATTAGCATATTGAATGTTTTCTACCAGAGCGAATGTATTTCTTTGTAATAAATCTGCCAAAGTAAACATTGTCCTTCAATGATCTATCCTTGCAGTGTAGTTCTGTTCAAAACATAAAATATTGTGTCCCCATAGGTGTTATACAATATTTTGAAAAGAGTATAACATACTAGAATTAGAATGCTACCCCATGTCCTTTGCCTTGAAGCTTCGTCATTGAAAGAAGTCTAAAACTGTCTTGCTCCTCAACCTCAAATACACATCTATTCCTTTTCAGTTCAGGGTTCCATCCTACAAGAACTGAACATTCTTGGAGTAAAACAGTGGGTTGAGCAAAGTACCATCACTTTAAAATGAGTTTTTTTTAACAATGATTATGTAACTCGCTTGCTGGCCATTAAGAGCAGATTGTGGTTTAATTCAGATTTTTTTTTCTCCTCTTTTATTGTTGTTTCATATTTAGTTTCCTATATCCGATATTTAACGCCATGACTGTAGTTCTGGTTTGTGCAAAAAGAGATCTTTTTAATTGAGTATAAGGGCACGTTTTGCATAAGGAAAATAGGTAATTGCAAAATCTTGGCATGTTCCTTTCCATTCAATTGTTATAAAACAACACAAAACTTTATCCTAAAATAGGATTACTAGCCCCACTTTAAACTCCCTCATTCACCTATGGTAAAATTATCAAGAACACCACAACACAGAGATTGTGAATTAGATTCCTGCCTCTACAAATGCAAAAAAAAAGGTCCAGGCTTTTCTTGGTTGGACTCCAATCCAAGTACTGGCCAGGTCCGAACATGCTTAGCTTCTGGTGGATGACCTCTTCTGAAGTGCATGTGGTGTCACTGCTGTGACAGTTTCCTATCTAATGTGTATTTCAACTTTTGTATTTAAAGTATAACCTACAGTGGCTTTTAAAGCTTTACTGCCTAATTGCATTTTACAAATGTACTTTAGGGAAGGTCATATGAGAGGTGCACATCTGGGCACCTCCCAGACCCACATGACTTTGGTTCCAGTTATTGCAATTGAGCATTATTTTATGCCTTTGCTAAGATGAATAAACGGAGATACCGTAAACACTCCAGATGTTCTCCTTAGCTGGTTAAGCAGGTGTGATTTGTAGAGGAATATCCGTGCAGAAAATAGAACATCCTCTTTGGTTGTTCTTGTAAAATGTACTGTTTTCATGAACATGAGTTACTTATTGGTTGTGGAGTATCTTGCAACATTGAAAACCTCAGCAGAAGTCTATTTCGAAAGAAAACAAAGAGATCTGACAAGCTTTGTTAATAATAAGAGAGCTTAGTCTGCTCTGGTTGTCAGATAGTACAAGATATCACGCCATGTTCCAGCACAGCAGTGCTGAAAATGACAGAGCTGTCATCTTAATTTATTCACACGGTTGTTTTTGTGTTAAGAGTGACAAGTCTGCATTTGCTAGAAAATGACATTTTCATAACCATGTTCTGGTGAGGTGGGGGGAGGTTACATCAGCACCATCTTATTTGGTTTTTTTTTTGTAGTGGGGGCAGATCCAGATCTAGTCTGTACCAAGTAATATGAGAGAGAAACTTACTTGTGTGCTAAGAAGAGATGCATAATGTACAAAAACTATAAACTTGAAGATTCAGATTTGTTTTGATAAAATGAAGAAATGCATTAACGTTTGATCCATTTTAAGAAAATGTTACATTCAAGAGTAGAGATGTTAAAATTCGTACTTTTTTACATTAAGGTTCACTGCTGAAATAATAAAACACACAGTATTTTATAACTTTAGGGTTTGGAGTTGGTCAAACTGTATTGAAATTCAAACCTAAGATGTAACACTAATAAAATAACCCATGTACAGTATTAAGGAAGCATTGTATGATGGCTAAAACAATGGACTCTAAGCCACAAGGCTGCCAGTTCAATCCCCATCTCTGACTCATTGCATGCTATATGTGATTTTTACATGAGTCGTAATACTGTCCTATTACTTCTCATTCTACCTGTGTGGTTTTATCTTCCTTAACTGTCTCTGAGGTCCTTGAAATGCTGTACAGTGGCGTGTTTTTCTATAACAGAACAGATAGCAACCCATAAATTCAGCTTTGCCACCAAGCAGTGGTGATTATGGGTATCTTCAGACATTTTGTATAAGTCTACTGCTCATCTCTGCACAAATATGTACACCTAGTAACATCTCTGAGGTACACCAACTAATAGCCACTTGGTCCACCATTTACCCTGGGAACAATCTTGTGTTTATGGAGCATGGTTAAAAAGTGTAGCATGAGGATTATGACCCATGTCTTGTCCAATGTGTCTTATGCACGCATCATCAACTTTTGTTGAATTCATTTTTTTTTAATGAGATCAAATGAGTAGGAAGGCTATTGCATCAAGCAGAATTCATTATCACGCTGCTAGATTTCCCTGGTTCTCTGACGTGTAGCATTATACTGCTAATGAGTTTCCTTCTGCCTTGAAGGGATGCACCTAATTCATGACAAGTTGTGAAAACCTTTGCTCTACTGGTATCAAAAGACCATGTTTTCTTACAAAAAACATACTATACAATTCTACCTTTGCTACCTGCTTGAACCTTTGACATGCAGAAGCATGAGTCCCTCATGATTGTCATCTTGCACAAAAAAATAGTTGGAACTGGTAGTCCTCCGATGAAGTGATATGAAATGTTCAGTCTGAGACTAGTGCACTGTTGAAAAGAGTGGATGTTGGTAGCTTCATCAATTGTGACACCCCTTCTGTGGCAAGTTAGTAATCTGACACTCCTCTTTGCGAATGACTGCAGTCAGTTCCCTTAATTACTGTAGCCCATCTGTTAAAGTGTAAAAATGGTGTGTTTCTCTGACCTCTTTTTGTCAATGATCAATTTCTTATCCAGGACCACCATGTTTTTTGGTGGTGGCTGATTCCCAATACACTCTTGACACTGTTGCCTTTGAAAACCCATGCAGGGTTGTCATTGTTGATAGGAGGGTAATTCCATTTCCTGTACTTTTGTGACAGTTTTGTTTAGGTCTGGCTGCACAGCTTTTTATAGACTGAAGGGCCGAAATCCATAGAAGACTTACTGCACAGTTTGGGTACAATATTTTACCACCAAGAAGTGGATGAATGAGGAAAAACTGATTGATCAAGGTCTAAACTTTACTACTTAGACCACAGACAGGCCATGTTTCTATACATGTGCAGGCAAATCTGTTAGTCAACCCAAACAAAATTGTCACAAAAGTGCGGACAATTAATAACTTAACCTTGTACCTTCATAAAACTGTATTAAAAGGCACTTGAGTAGGTATATAGTTTTGTACATTTTACTAATGAATTGCTTGTACTGTATCTCTGATTCATTGGTACCTTACAATCTACTCTAAATAATGATGTAGTCACTGACTGATCTTTTGATTTGGGTTAATTTTAAAAAAAAAAATTCTGTTGTTAAATCGTATCATTCATGTTATACCTGTCAACTTAATCCATACAATATTACAGATCTCCATTGTCTCCTGATAATTTGACAGTTCAGTGCAAAATCAAATAAGTGTGCTCTGATGTAATTTGTCACCTTAACCTGCATCAAGTTAAGCAAATGGTTATTTTTAAAGATTACTGTACACAGTTATTTTAGATTTATTTTTGATTTTTCCTGATGCAGACTATATTTCATCTACCGATTTTCAAAACTTTGAAAGTGTGTTTTTTTTTTTTTCCCAGAGACATATTTTATGAAATGCTGAAGTCACTACTTGAACTGTGTTGTTAATAACCATTATAACAAAAACACAAACATTTCAGAATCACACTCACTTTATTGGTAGCATGTGAAACATACCAGAATTGACGTTGGTTAGGTGTAAACGTGAAGTAACCCTATGTAAGTTTGTTTAAGATTTGAATACTTTGAGGAAAGAAGCTGCAGAGATGGTGTGTAGTACGGGTAACAATAGACCTGCACCTCCTCTGTGATGGCAATCTAATGAACTTTGATGACTGCTGGGAAGGGTGGAGTCGGCAGCAATCTTCCCTGCTGTCTTTTTTGCTCTGGTGATGAACAGAACTTTTAATGTTGGGAGATAATCGTTAATTTTCTCAGCTGAACAAACCAACTGCTGCAGCCAAATCTTAAAGAGAAGGCAGAAGGAAACCGAACAGTGATAAAAGGTGGTTACAATAATCTCAATGATGGCCAAGTAAAAGTTTAACTATCTGCCTTCATATACTAAGCTTCTGTAGCTGGCATAGGTAGAACAGTCTTGGTCTGGCTTTCTTTATAATGGAGGTAATGTGCTTGTCCCATTTTAATGTATTAGTGAAAGTAGTCCCCAGGAATTTGAGCGACTGAACCACAAACAGTTTTGTTGTGTGTGGTGTTGTTTTTTTATGTGTATACTGAGTTTCTATAAGTTACCATTTGCATGAAATGCTGAACTGTTATAGCAACATTTCAGGTCATTCACTTCATAACCAACCTAGAAAGACTTAGGGAGCTCCCTGTGAGCCTAAACTTAGAAGATGTAATTTAGCAAAGCATGTAGGAATAAAAATATTTTGGCAATTAATAGAGCTTAATGACACACTTGTAATATCCTGCTATGGAACCATATACAGTGCATCTGGAAAATATTCACAGTGCATCATTTTTTCTACATTTTCTTATGTTACAGCCCTGTCTATATAAGGTCCCACAGTTGACAGTTCATGTCAGAGCACAAACCAAGCATGAAGTCAAAGGAATGGTCTGTAGACCTCCGAGACAGGATTGTCTCGAGGCACAAATCTGGGGAAGGTTACAGAAAAATTTCTGCTGCTTTGAAGGTCCCAATGAGCACAGTGGCCTCCATCATCCGTAAGTGGAAGAAGTTCGAAACCACCAGGCCTCTTCCTAGATCAGGGGAGAAGGGCCTTAGTCAGGGAGGTGACCAAGAACCCAGTGGTCACTCTGTCAGAGCTCCAGAGGTCCTCTGTGGAGAAAGGAGAACCTTCTAGGAGGACAACCATCTCTGCAGCAATCCACCAATCAGGCCTGTATGGTAGAGTGGCCAGATGGAAGCCACTACTTAGTAAAAGGCACATGGCTGCCCGCCTGGAGTTTGCCCAAAGGCACCTGAAGGACTCTCAGACCATGAGAAACAAAATTCTTTGGTCTGATGAGACAAAGATTGAACTCTTTGGTGTGAATGCCAGGCGTCACGTTTGGAGGAAACCAGGCACCGCTCATCACCAGGCCAATACCATCCCTACAGTGAAGCATGGAGGTGGCAGCATCATGCTGTGGGGATGTTTTTCAGCGGCAGGAACTGGGAGACTAGTCAGGATAAAGAGAAAGATGACTGCAGCAATGTACAGAGACATCCTGGATGAAAACCTGCTCCAGAGCGCTCTTGACCTTAGACTGGGGCGACGGTTCATCTTTCAGCAGGACAACGACCCTAAGCACACAGCCAAGATATCAAAGGAGTGGCTTCAGGACAACTCTGAATGTCCTTGAGTGGCCCAGCCAGAGCCCAGACTTGAATCCGATTGAACATCTCTGGAGAGATCTTAAAATGGCTGTGCACCGACGTTTCCCATTCAATCTGATGGAGCTTGAGAGGTGCTGCAAAGAGGAAAGCGCGAAACTGGCCAAGGATAGGTGTGCGAAGCTTGTGGCATCGTATTCAAAAAGACTTGAGGCTGTAATTACTGCCAAAGGTGCATCGACAAAGTATTGAGCAAAGGCTGTGAATACTTATGTACATGTGATTTCTCAGTTTTTTTATTTTTAATAAATTTGCAAAAACCTCAATTAAACTTTTTTCACATTGTCATTATGTGGTGTTGTGTGTAGAATTCTGAGGAAAAAATTAATTTAATCCATTTTGGAAAAAGGCTGTAACATAACAAAATGTGGGAAAAGTGATGCACTGTGAATACTTTCTGGATGCACTGTATCTTAAGTTATGCACACTCTGTCCACATAAATGTAGAACGAACATGCAGACTCCATACAGACAATGACCCGGCTAGCAATCAACCCTGTGCTTATGGTATTGTGTACTAATAATAGTTTTTATTAATATAGTACCTTTTTTAAATGTTCAAAACACTTTACAAATAGTCAAAGAAATACAATAGAAATAAAAGCAAAGATGACATACACATCAAACATTAAAAAATAATTCAAAGTTAAGGATTTAAATTAAATTAAGAAACAAGCAGGGAAAAAAGCCATGAACAAATACCACAATTTTTTTGTTAGAAATATAAATGATGTTTGTCACCCACAATAATGAAATCCACCTATTATTCTTTATCAGTTTTACAGCCATATGCTGGATAGAGATCAACCATTCAATGGTTCTTCTCTAGACCTCTGCCTCGCTACAAAGTAAAAACTCAGAAAGCGATCCCCTGTTAAACTTTAGAATGACATAGTATTGTATAAAGGTTATTGCAGTCCATTCATTTGCTCTCAATGAAGCATTTCACAGAGTGAAGTTGATCCTGATATTATGACAGGTACTTGGTCCATGACATCACTCCACCCACAGTGAAACATCAGTACTAATAACCTGATTAAAACTACTATAAATGCATACATATAACATTGGCTTGGGGGGCTATGCATCTGCTTAATCTGTCATTGCAAAGATACCATCAATAAACAAGCAATATCTGTAGAAAGTAAGGTTAAATGGCTGAAATCCTAACTTCTTTGATGTGTAAAGATCAAATTTAGCTAGTATTTAGACTGGAAAAAATGTATGGGGTGGCTGTTCGAATCTGACAAATCCTCCATTTCTCCAATTTTCAAACTATTTACCTGTATTTTCCAAGTAATGTGTGGTTATATTTTAAGCGCCTTTTCATTGAAGTTTAGTGAAATTTGCCTGCCATTTGTTTCCAGGGTGGTGTCGACTGTCAATTATGGCTAATTGTCATTTGACAAGTGATAAGGCTTTGGTAAAGGGAAAGCTGAATGATGGATGAAAAAATCAATTAAATCCACACATTCAGACACCATCAGGGAGTGACACTTGTGCATGCACACAATTATGACTGTATTTTTTTAAAAATGCAGCGTACAATATCAGTATACTGCTGCTGGATTATGTGAATTTCCCCTTGGGATTAATAAAGTATCTATCTATCTATCTGCATACTTGTGTGTACATCATGCATAGACTAGTGTGGTTAAAATCTAAATTAAAATTACAAAAATTGTTTTCATTTTTGTTTCTATTTTCCAATTTTTGTTTAGTTCTATAATGCTCAAAAAAATAAAGGAACACTTTTTTTAATCTGAGCATAGCATCAAATCAATGAAACTTCTAGGATGTTGATCTGGTCAGTTGAGTAGCAGAGTGGGTTGTTAGTCAGTTTCAGCTGCTTTGGTGTTAATGAAATTAACCGGTGCACTAGAGGGGCAACAATGAGACGGCCCTCAAGACAGCAATGTTATGCTGCCTGTAACATCATTCCACATGACCAGTTTGATTGTGGGTCAGTGATGGTTTGGGGAGGCATATCCATGTCGGGACGCACAGACCTCTACAGACTAGACAACGGCACCTTGACTGCCATTAGGTATTGGGATGAAATCCTTGGACACATTGTCAGACCCTATGCTGGTGCAGTGGGTCCTGGGTTCCTCCTGGTGCACGACAATGCCTAGCTTCATGTGGCGAGTGTATGCAGGCAGTTCCTGGAGGATGAAGGAATTGATACCATTGACTGGCCCCCACACTCGCCTGACCTAAATCCAACAGAACACCTCTGGGACATTGTTTCGGTCCATCCAACGGCACCAGTTTCATTTTTACTTTTGTTTTTAATTAATGTTTTTTAGTGAACAAACTGTTTTAATATTTGTATTGGTTGGCAGAAATAACACTGATCCCAAAATCTTGCTGCCACGTTGATTTGGTGATACTAAATTGGCCATGGGTTGGTGTGAATGTGTCTTGTGATTTACTGGTATCCTGGCCAGGGTTTGTTCCCATCTTTTTCACCCAGTGCTGCTGGGTTCTCCCTATGGCACTGAATTGGATAACCAAGTTAATGATGTATCAGATTTAGAAATGTTTTTATGTATATAGGTACTATATTTCTTCATTTTTAAACTATCTTTCTTATAATTCATTCCGGTCAGGGGTTTGTTTTGTATTTAAAGTTCAATGATAATTTCTGTTTAGTAACATCTTTGGCCTATCTCAAATGATACTAATAGCTCTGAGGCTACGATTGCTGGTTCGAATCCCATAAATGCCATAAGTGACTCTACTCAGTTGGGATCCTGAGCAAAGCCTTTAACTTGCAGTTACTCTGTCCTGGGAATGACCTTAATCTGCATCCAGCCCTGCAAACAGGCCCTCCAACTTGCAGGGAAAAGGTGGGGGTAGGTGGCAGGATTGGCACTCCTCCAGCCACTTTGTTCAGTGTGGTACTGAGGTGTTACCTCTTCTCTTGAATGAATACTACTGAATTTTGAGATGTTCTTTTCACTGATTCTGGCATGTTACATTTAACAGTTTTGTTTATGGTAATCTATCACACTACCTAAATGTTACAAAAACAGCAATTTAATATTACACAGATTTTCTTCTATTTGTTGATATTTGCATTAGAAAATATGAAAAGGAAAATGATTCAAAAATTACTTTTTACAAAATGCATATTGTGCTGCTATAGCACCCTGTGTTTCTATTATTGTTAGGCAACTTTTGGTATGTTCCTATCAACCACCTCCTAGTTTATTACATATTGGTATTTCCCTAACTCTGTTTTCCTCCTGGCTCTGCTGTAGTTTGAGTTACCCTCTGCTATATTGTTTCAAGTTTTTGAGATAACGCCTTTTTATCTTCAAGTTGTCATTGGTTTATACATATTTTATATTTTCATACAGGCTTCTGACAAGAAGTTGTACAAAATATACAGATATACTTTGTGTAAAGCTCTGTCCATGTTCATTTTATCCAACTGGCCAACTGGGTCTTAGGAGAGACACATTGCTAACATGGGGATTGGGGATGGAACAGTCAAAGGTGGATTTCTGAAGCCTAATCCTTTCTAGCCTAGGGTTAATCAAAAGACTCTTTAATATATGCCTGCCTTCATAACCCCGAGACTAGCAAAGGACTGTGCTTTAATTGCGTGTCTGCATTATACCTAAAACACTGCACACTTTTTAAATACAGCTAGTTGTGAACTGCTCAGATTTACTTAAGTTTTTCATTTGAGGAGTATTGCAATCAAAATGCTGTCTGAATATTTCAATGTATATTTGACTTACTGTAAAGCTAAAATACTGGAACTTTCTCTCTCTCTCTGCTGCTGTCTTTGTTTTTATAAACTTTCTGTGACACCTGCATGCTCACTTGCATCTCCTCAATGCTTGAACTCTCACAGCCCTTCATATCACAGTATTTCTCTGCAGGAATCAGTGCGTACACTGGAACTGGAGTCCCAACGGGCACACTATGAATTGTTCCCACCTCAAGATGATATTGGAACAGACAGATCTGTCTGTCCAACCTAAGTGAACATTTAAGGCATATTTTAAAGGTCAGAGAAGGTTCTGAAAGTCTGAGGACAAATGTTTGACGGACTTATAAACACACTGCATTACATTTGCTGATGCCAGTGACAATCCAAAGTAAATAAGATGTCATTGCAAGACTTAAATGTGCCTATCAGAACTACAACAGTAATATTGAGATACATTCAGTCTTTCTTAAATAGCCTTCTTCTCTGTGATCAAAGGTACATCTCTTTTCTTGATGCCAGTTCAAAAAATAGGAAAAGGCAGTAACATATATGTCCTGCTATTCTGTCTCATCTAGGTATTCTAGAAAATCGTTTATATATATATATATATAATAACTATAGGACCAGTGAAGGTCAGGTTGTTGCACTAACTTCATGGTTGCATGTAAAAAGAAGTTGCTTATTGACTCAAGTGTATTGAAGACCACCTTGACAAGCCAGGGTTGTGAATGGAAGTTTAATCCACTACATTACTCACACATGGGAGGAGCATGGGAAAGAATGATTTGAATGGAAAAGCAGATGCTCTGTACAGTGTTAATTGATGTGAACTCCTCTTGCCTGACTCGTGAGATGTTAACCTCTTTCCTTATTGAGGTGACATCTGTAATCAATGTTCTTAAGTCCAGTTTCTTCAGATCTAGTGTCTCCAGTTATTCTGAATTCAGCAGCCCTTTTGACTCAGAAAATCAGTGTGATTCCATCTCCACATGTCTTTTGACTGTCCTCACCTTTACAACAGCCAGTGGACATGTGTACAGTATCTTTCCAAATGCTTCTGGAAAAGATGGAGAAAGGAGTATATCTGAACCTTCTATAAGTGGTACTGTGTAGCCTACAAGAAGGGGGATTAAGTCTTACTTAAGGAATAGCAAGTTCATGTGACCAATTGGTCTATGGCCCACATCATAAACACCATTCCCAGTAAAGACTGAAAGGGTGGAACTGTTACTTCCTCTAAGGGACCAATCCAGTTCTACTGCAGCTGATGTAACCAGATCGCTTTAAAGGTGTACCAGAATTCAAAAAGATTCAGTATTGAGACTTCACTGAAATTTGAAAACTTTTGTTTGGTTTGTGCTTATTGCCTTTCTCTTGTTTTGTAGGTTCCCAAACACAAGTTCATTCTTTGTTAACAGAGTTGTTGTTATAAAGTATAATGTTGTTAACATTTAAAATTAATGGAGGTATTGGGCAATACCAGGTAAGGTGTGTGCCACTTCCGCGTTCTGTGTTTATTGTTGTTAAGACAGCTTCTGGTATACTCCTGTTCTGCATTCCAGATTTTTGCATATTGGAATTTCACTAGCTGCTTCTTCCTCCCAGTTCTGCTTTTGTTATACCTTCCACTATATTTTGTTTCACGTCGGTGAAATTTTACCTTCAAGTTGTCATTGGTTTATACATGTTTGATACTTTGTATAATTTCTTGTCAGAAACCTGTATCTGTACAGAAACCTGTAGCTCCCCTCATATTAGCAACATTTACAGAAGCCAGAGATAACCAATCTCTTCCACAAACCTTTCGCCAAGCACTAATCACTGTCTTTCCAAAACAAAATAAGGACTTATTACAATGTGCATCATACAGACCAATTTCACTTCTGAATAACGACGTTAAAATACTCTCTAAAATCATAGCTAGAAGGATGGAGAAAGTGCTCCCCTCGGTAATATCACAAGACCAAACTGGATTTATTAGGGGCCGACACTTATCTTCAAATCTTCGATGCCTGTTTAATGTAATATACTCACCAACTAAATCAAACACCCCAGAAATATTATTATCATTGGATGCAGAAAAAGCTTTCGACATGATTGAATGGAAATACCTTTTTACTATTTTGGAGAAGTTTGGGTTTGGCCCGAACATTTGTGCATGGATTAAATTACTGTATACTAACCCAGAAGCTTCAGTTTGCATCAATAACATTTGCTCAGACTACTTTAAACTAGAACGTGGCACAAGACAAGGATGCCCTTTGTCACCACTGCTGTTTGCAATTGCCATTGAACCACTGGCAATACATTGTCGAAATACTGATCAGATAAAGGGGATTAGCAGAGAAGGACTGGAACAGAAAATCTCATTATATGCAGATGACATGGTACTGTATATATCGGACCCAGAAAATTCTCTGCCTGCAGTCTTAGCAGCACTCACAGAATTTCAAAAGCTCTCTGGTCTCAGAATTAATCTGAATAAAAGTGTACTCTTTCCGTGAATTCGCAAGCATATAATATTAGATTAGACACCCTTCCTTTTATCATTGCAGAACAGTTTAAATACCTCGGGTAAACATCACAAGTAAACATAAAGTTCTATATCAACAAAATTTCGTCGTCTGCATGGAAAAAATTAAACAAGACTTGCATAGATGGTCAACCCTTCATCTCACACTAGCTGGAAGAATTAACACTGTTAAGATGAATATTCTTCCTAAGCTCCTTTTTTTATTTCAAAACATACCAATATACATTAATAAATCGTTCTTTAAGCAATTAGATTCAACAATAACCTCATTTATTTGGAATTCTAAACATCCACGCATCAAAAGAGCGACCCTACAAAGACAAAAGGCAGAAGGTGGCATGGCTCTACCTAACTTCCAGTTTTATTACTGGGCGCAAATATACAGGCGATAAGAACCTGGACACAAATAGAAGAACATACACAGGCATGGACCGCAATAGAAGTAAAATCCTGCAGTACTTCTTTGTATTTCCTGCTCTGCGCTCCAATAAACACACGTTATCGGCAATACACTAATAACCCAATTGTGCTCCACTCACTTAGAATCTGGAACCAATGTAGAAAGCATTTTAAGACGGAGAAGCTTCTTTCTGTGGCACCCTGCAAAAGAACCACCTCTTTCAACCCTCACAAACATATGCAGTTTTTAATATCTGGAAAAAATTTGGACTTAACTTGTTAAGAGAGTCTTTGCATCCTATGAACAATTACAGTCCAAATTTAACATTCCAGCTACAAATTTCTTTCACTATCTTCAAATCAGGAACTTTGTTAAACAGAACCTTCCAGATTTTCCTCATCTTGCACCCTCATCCACGCTGGAAAAAGTATTGCTCAATTTCAAGGAGTTAGACTCCATCTCTACAATATATAAAATCCTTTTACAATCCCTTCCTTTCAAAGATCCAAGAGGACACTGGGAAAATGACCTCTCAATTAATATATCAGAAAAGGAGTGGAAAGTAGCAATGCAGAGAATTCACTCAAGCTCCATATGCAAAGCATACAATTATATAACTCAAAATTATATATCGAGCACATCTGTCTCGACTAAAACTCTCCAAAATGTTTCCAGGGCATGATCCAACCTGCGACGTTGCAACCAAGCCCCAGCCTCACTGGGTCACATGTTCTGGGCCTGCACCAAATTAACATTATTCTGGACAAAAATTTTTAATTACCTCTCAGACAGTCTTGGACTCACAATCCCTCCTAACCCATTAACAGCTGTGTTTGGGGTTCTTCCAGAGGGTCTTAAGGTGGAGAAAGACAAACAAATTGTGATTGCATTCACTACACTGTTGGCACGCAGACTTATTCTGATAAACTGGAAGAACCCAAACTCTCCTCTTTAAGTCAGTGGGAAACTGATGTGTTATACTATTTGAAATTGGAAAAAATCAAATACTCAGTTAGAGGATCTGTGCAGACTTTTTTCAAAACATGGCAGGATCTAATCAGTAATATTTTGAAATAAGTTTATAAAGCACAGAGAATTTGTTGATTTAGGTATTTTTTACAAGCCTTAAATTTTACACCATTTGGCTTGCTCTCTCTCTCAAGGGTGGGGATCGATCTGTTCTTAGCATAATTCTTTTTTTTTTGTAAAAACTTGATTACTATGTATTGATTATAATAAAATTAATAAATAAAAAAAAACCTGTATTAAAGTACGGTATATGGATTCTCCGACTTTCTTGGCGAGTAAAGCTACCTGTCCATGTTCATTACGACCAGTGGGTCAACTGACATAGAATACAATTTTTTAATCAAACTTTTTAGGTATTTTTGATATGAACTCCACCTTAAACTACTGTTGGAGTAAAATTGTTTTACATGTTCTTTTTTATAAATGTTTGAGCCCAGAGTTCTGTTATCCTTAGCAAGAGATTGTTGAACTGATAGGTTTCTAGGTTAAATCCCATTGTCCTGGCTTTATCAAGAACTAGCTGACTCGTGTGGACTGTTGGTATAGTACCTAAAATCTAACTGCAGAAACATCAGTTGTCTTACACAGTATTCACAGCAGAGATTCATGTTACCACAGTACTGTTCTGAAATCATTTCATTTGCAAATGCAAATTCTAGATTTTTCAAAGTTGCTGCTCATAGTTTAATGAGATTTGCATTGCAATTGATGATAATTTGTATCTGGTTGTAACCAGTGAAACTCAATATCAAAAATCAAGATGGTCTTTTGTTTTGTTTTCCTTTTGTCTAACTTAACTGTGGCAATTGTCATTCCTTCAGATTCATTTGTACATAATTATTTCTCTCTCAGGTGTACTATGTGTTTCTTCATCAGTCACTTTTTATTCTACTTGTACGCATTGGTGCAACTTCTTTCGCTGTTCAGGTGACTGATTTTGTTCAGATGGACACTCCATGTGCAGTGCTTTTTTTTGTGTCTTTATGTTTAAGCAATCAATGTTAATTATGAATAATTGACCATTTAGCCAGAGTACCAATTTGACCACTCTTTCCTTGAATTTCTACAAAATTGGTTTTACCTTGATGCAAGCTTATTTAATTGTAAATGTCGGGTGGAAATTAACTGACTTAGATATATTTATATTTCTGGCTGTTACTATACATTTTTGAATTTTTAAATTAATTTGAAGAGATGCTAGTATTAATACAGACCCAAGCCTCAGTTCATCTCAACTGCCTTTCGGACAAGCTGTGCACTTGTGAGATATGAGTGTAAAGGATCTGATGGCTACTTTACATGTAAAATATATGAGAATGTAAGAGACTTGGAGGAACCTAAACTGAGGTTAATTATTCCTGTAATCTGCTGGTAGCACTGTGATCACTGCCATCTAAGGAGCACTGTTACACCCTATTGGAGAAGCTGCTAGTTTAAAGATATAAATGGCGACAATTCAAAGTGAGGATAAAAGTAAGCTTGGAAGGCTTCAGACCTGGCCAGACTCCATGTAATGTAAAATTTGATTTTATATACGTTGTATGAACTGCTGCATCTTACAGTGAGTTACAGCAAGTTTTGGCACTGTGGGTACTTCAGAGAACTGGTTTAAACTTCCTAATTTAGGTCTCTATTTTAACGCTGACCAGACTGGTTTGAAAAAGCAAGGGGTGGGAACTGGAGATTTATATGGATAAGCAAAGGGAGCATAGGACAATTAAAACTAAATACATGATCCAGACACTGAAATATGGACTGAATTTGTCCACGATTTGCACAGAGAGGTAAGTCAGCATCATCCTGACTGACTCGGAAACAGGAATGATTCTGACTGTACCCCTGTCTTAATAATGAATCATTCTGAAAGCTAATGACTTCAAAGAAAACAAACGGCAATCAACATGTTCCATTATGGACACTTCAATTGGGACCTGCTCTGTTTAAATATTAATGAGCTTAAATATAAACCTGAGCAAGTCGAGCCATCTTACAAACCAGTAATTGACCACAGCAGCTCTGTAAATGGAGTAGTGTTGGGGTGGTTGTTTTTATTATAATATATACAGTTATGTGCAAAAGTAACACCCTCTTACAGTTCTGTGGTTTTATGTATCGGGGTAAAATAAAGAAATATCTTGTCCTTACCATTACCATTAACTGTATTTAAATCTAACCTCTGTTGTAAAACAATGCATGACAGATTCTCCCATGTCATTTATTTAACAAAAATGTAACCAAACATGTGGTGGTGTTCATCTGAGGATGCATTTACCTAATCTTAGGACCTGCTAAGGACCACATTATTTTGATTATGTACTAATATGTAAAACCTTAGAATTGAAAGATGGTGTACTTTCTTTTTCACATGACCATATTTTGAGCTTCAGTAAAATTTTAAATATTTCCTTGGGGACAAATAATGAATCCATCTGTCTATATAGATTTTTTCTGTTTACATTTTTCTTTATTAAGGGTAATAGTGTCAGTTTTTCCATTGCATCAACCATATGTCCTTTGTTGTAGGACCGTTTGTTGTAGCATAGTGCTAATGTTAGTGATGCTCCATTTATTGGAAAGGGAAAAGTGCACTGCGTTTTTTTCCTAAATAGTTACAAAACACATCAAAACACAATACTTTGATGGTGCATTGCACACATTAACACTGAACACACCCACCCGAGTGTAACTGTCAGAAGGACAGAAATTGGCTTGTCATTAGGGATGCTCCAATCAGGTGTTTTTTTTTTTTAAGGCCGATATCGATCACTGATTTCAAGTTACTTGAGTGGCCAGTTCTGATTACCCTCCCCATATTATAAAATATGGATTATCATTTTAATTGCAGTATGTAGTACTTCTTTCTCACCAAAAACTTATGCTGTATGACACAGCAACACGTAATAAACAGTTCAATCTTTAAAAATGCCTATTGTATACTAAGCAGCAATTTCAAATTTGTTTCTTTTTCCAATTAAAAGTGTAAGCTTCAGCATTTCAAACAAGCTAGCTGTCCAAACTCAAGCGGTGTCCATTTTAATTGAAAGGACAAAATAAAGGTCTGAATTCCTTAAAGTAGCTTTCCTTGCCGTTTGTCTAATTGCATCTCCTATTTTACTTCTGCCTCAACTACTGTAATACCTTGTATGAAGGAGCACTGCAACTAAATCGCTGTAAAAAAGCTGGTTGAATAATATTGGTTTTGGTGATCGTCCTTTTTACTGATCAATGAAAATCGGCAGATTCCAGTTGTCAGCCCATCAACCGAGGAACCCCTACATTTATGTAGATGGGCAGAAATTGTCTATAGTATTTGGTAATGTTTTGTTAAAAGTAACTCTCTATAAAGATTCTTCTGTTAGAAAGTATATGGTAATAAATTGAGGAGCTTAATGGTTTCTTTTTCTTAGCTTTTTAGTTCTGTGTGTATAATATATATATATATATATATATATATATATATATATATATATATATATATATATATATATATATATATAATATTATAATAGAGAAAGAGCGCATCACTTTTTCCACATTTTATGTTACAGCCTTATTCCAAAATGTATTCAATTCATTTTTTTCCTTACAATTCTATACACAACACCCCGTAATGACAACGTGAAAAAAAGTTTACTTGAGGTTTTTGCAAATTTATTAAAAATAAAAAAAACTGAGAAATCACATGTACATAAGTATTCACCGCCTTTCCTCAATACTTTGTCGATGCACCTTTGGCAGCAATTACAGCCTGAAGTCTTTTTGAATATGATGCCACAAGCTTGGCACACCTATCCTTGGCCAGTTTCGCCCATTCCTCTTTGCAGCACCTCTCAAGCTCAATCAGGTGGGATGGGAAGCGTTGGTGCACAGCCATTTTAAGATCATCTTTCCCTTTATCCTGACTAGTCTCCCAGTTCCTGCCGCTGAAAAACATCCCCACAGCATGATGTTGCCACCACCATGCTTCACTGTAGGGATGGTATTGGCCTGGTGCTGAGCAGTGCCTGGTTTCCTCCAAACGTGACGCCTGGCATTCACACCAAAGAGTTCAATCTTTGTCTCATCAGACCAGAGAATTTTGTTTCTCATGGTCCGAGAGTCCTTCAGGTGCCTTTGGGCAAACTCCAGGCGGGCAGCCATGTGCCTTTTACTAAGGAGTGGCTTCTGTCTGGCCACTCCATACAGGCTTTGATTGGTGGATTGCTGCAGAGATGGTTGTCCTTCTGGAAGGTTCTCCTCTCTCCACAGAGGACCTCTGGAGCTCTGACAGAGTAACCATCAGGTTCTTGGTCACCTCCCTGACTAAGGCCCTTGTCCCCCGATCGCTCAGTTTAGATGGCCAGCCAGCTCTAGGAAGAGTCCTGGTGGTTTCGAACTTCTTCCACTTATGGATGATGGAGGCCACTGTGCTCGTTGGGACCTTCAAAGCAGCAGAATTTTTTCTGTAACCTTCCCCAGATTTGTGCCTCGAGACAATCCTGTCTCAGAGGTCTACAGACCATTCCTTTGACTTCATGCTTGGTTTGTGCTCTGACATGAACTGTCAACTGTGGGACCTTATATAGACAGGTGTGTGCCTTTCCAAATCATGTCCAATCAACTGAATTTACCACAGGTGGACTCCAATTAAGCTGCAGAAACATCTCAAGGATGATCAGGTGAAACAGGATGCACCTGAGCTCAATTTTGAGCTTCATGGCAAAGGCTGTGAATACTTATGTACATGTGATTTCTCAATTTTTTTATTTTTAATAAATTTGCAAAAATCTCAAGTAAACTTTTTTCATGTTGTCATTATGGGGTGTTGTGTGTAGAATTCTGAGGAAAAAAATAAATTTAATCAATTTTGGAATAAGGCTGTAACATAACAAAATGTGGAAAAAGTGATGCGCTGTGAATACTTTCCGGATGCATTGTGTATGCATATGTGTGTGTGTTTGGAATTTGGAATCCACAGCTTCTTATTTATTATTTAATAATAGACCCCTCTTATACTCCACACTAGGGATGCCACAATACCAGGATTTTAGTATTTGATACCAGTACCAGTGAAATTTCATAATACTGAATACCTTTCAAATCCATGGCAAAACCATAAATCCCTTTCAACAGCTTTTTCATTAAAAGCACCTCCATTATTAAAGTGAACAATATTGTTAATAATGGGGGCGGGGTGAAAGACCCCTTTCCAAGGTCATAGATCAAATGTATATTACAATGGAATAGCTTTTGGGTGACCTGTTAAAAGTTTAAACTGACACAGTTGGTCCAGATTTTTCTTGACATCGAAGACACCACTTCTACTTCCATCTAACTCCTTGTGCTTTTAGTGGTTGGACACCTACAGTTACGACTGTAGCTCGTGACTTCTTCATTAGAGATTTATAGTGGACTTGCTAATCACTGATCTTTGCATCTCCCTTGAGCTTCACCAAGCTTTCCCCTTTCCATTTCACACCTGACTGTACATGCAAAACATGATCACTACTCCTTTGTTCCTGTCCAGGATATTGCTCCTTCAGTCATCCGTCTAAACTACTAGTTAGTGCTGTTGGCTTGTCCTATCAATTGCTTCTGCATTGTCCTTCATTTGCACAAAACCCAATTTCTGTGTAGAGCCATGAACATTAGTGTTTCAGTCTTTTAACTCTAATAGAACATCTCTCTATTATCCTTGAATCACTGAGTACCTTCTACCTAGTCATTTGTATCAAGTGGAAAGTGTTTGGCTTACCCACATTTGAAAACCTATAGAAAAATAATTCAGATCATTTGTTGTTTCATTTTCTACATTTAATTTCCACCCCTGACATTCCTATTACACTTCACCTTCTCATTTCTTGATTAGTAGAATACTTTGAAGACCTCTTTGTGTAAACTTCAGGTCAAATTTTCTGCAGTATTCTTATCTGACTACTGACTTTCATCTTCACCAGTATTCGTTCTGTTTAGTGCCTTGATTCTTGCATAAGCCTTGTGCTTTCCTTATTGCTAGTTTAGTCCAAAGACATGCAGGTTAGGTGCATTGGCAATTCTAAATGGTCCCTAGTGTGTGCTTGATGTGTGTGTGTGTGCGTGTGTGTGTGCCCTGGCGCCCTGCCCAGGGTTTGTTTCCTGCCTTGTGCCCTGTGTTGGCTGGAATTGACTTCAGCAACCCCCCGTGACCCTGTAGTTAGGATATAGCGGGTTGGATAATGGATAGTTTAGTTTTACAGTACAATTGTTTATTGGTTGTACTACACAAAATAAAAAACTTTGGCTGAAGAAACTGTTGGGGTGGGGGGAGGGGCTGTTCTAGAGGATTCAAACAAACTATAGAATCAACCAAATACCTTGAACAACACAATATTTCATTCAAATTGATGCCTAAGACAACCATTCGTTGATTTTATTTTATATCATATTAGGTTTTCTAAAGTTATTCCGTTGAGAGTCTGGTTCCATTGACTATAATTGGCATCATCATGACCCCTTCTCTGGATGAAGCCCATTTGTAATAAAGAATGATTGCTTCTTTAAGTCTGGTATTAAATTTCTAAATTGACTTGTCCTGACTGAAACAGCATCCCTCATTATTTTTTTATAAATGACAGCCCCAGCTGCTTCCACCTTCTGAATTGAGTTCTGTTAATTAGCCCTGTTAAGTGTATTCTGAAAGATTTATTCTCTTTCTTTCCAGTAATGTGATAAACAACTCCCCCAAGAAATTTTAATACCTTCTTATATAAAATTTGTATGATTTTTCTCCTCTTCGATTCTCCCCTGCCTTGGGAGATCTCTGATGCCAACCTTTAAAAATATTTAAAGACTGCAATGTAGGCATTTCTTATTAAAGTCTTTATGTATTTTAACATAAATGGATGATCACACCACCTGTACCGTGTAATTGACTGCTCAATCAGTGTCATTATCATTAAGAGCACAATATTCTGTTCATTAAATATACTATATTTACACTAAAAGTATAAATACAAAACATATGTTCCAATATATTCTGTAATATCATAGCATTCCACTTTGTGGGCTGTGTGAGCTTTAGCATCAGGCCCAAGGCAGGGTACCAGTCCATCACCAGAGTCACCAGTAAACCTAATCAGCCCACCTTTGGGTGCATGGGAGAAAAACTGAAACAGACAAAAGGAAGGATCTGCATATTCCACCCAGACAATGGCCATGGTTCACAGACCTCTATAACAATAAGAGTTTTTGGAAAAATTACACTACACAATGGGTGGGTTACGTTGTGTGCATGCCATGACTCACTAAGATTATGTAAGTGAATGCTACAACTGGAAATTGATGTAGAGCCATGTCATTTGATGGGGACTTGAATTGGTAGTGTGAGTGAAGGAGTGAGTTAGTGTGCTTTGTGCTGTACTGGTGCCCCATACAAAGTTGGTTCCTACCTTGACTGTTGATGATGCAAGGAGAAAGTCCTGTACCATGAATAAAAGTGGTTAAGAAGAATGGATTGATGCCTTGATGCTGAGCAGAGCTGGGCCATTTTATTATGGTTTTACCCAGCCCAGGTTCTCTTGAAAAGTACATTTGCTAAAAGCAACTCTTATTAATTTTAATTGATCTTTTTTTTTATTTCAATGCTATTAATTGAACTTTGAGTGGCTAGTAGCTAATGATAATACCCTGGGTTTTTAAAGTGTTTTACCTTGAAGGTAAATTTTCTATACTTGGAATTTTTTGTGATAAATACTCATTTAAAAATTTACACAGCTAAGTAGCTGTGACTGGTGTTTAATTTGTGCCCTGAAGGGATCTTATGTTTTTTTTCTTTTATTCCCCCTAATTCAGGCAGCCGGTTTTGCTCTGGTTCTCAGACCCTCCCCTGCCTAACTGCTGAGCTAGCACTATAAGTGCAAGTTGAAGGTGTAACTGACACCTTGGTAAGGGTGAGTGGATTCCACAGCTTTTATGAAAAGGCCTCTGTAGTCTCTTGAAAGCTTATTAAACCAGAGCCTCATCCTGACACAAGCAGAGGTCAATGGAGATGTGACTTTGTTTGTGAATCTATCTATGGCACTGGATAGCTTGTGTCAAGAAAAGAAAGGATGGAGCAGAACCACCAGAAAGAAGAGATTATGTGAAGCACAGGATCTGTCAGTTTCTGGTAATCTACAAATAATTTGTTTAGCAATGTCTTTTTTTCCTTCTCTAAAGCAAGTACTTTCAATCATCAATGTATTTGGGTAGAACACAATACAGCAACAACATCCACCTGATTAGATATTGTTAACAAGAGGACAATTTTCCATGGTACCAAAAAGTACAATTTTATGGAGGGTGGAATTCACTTAAGGTATAGGGTGCAGTAGCACCTTAGAGTGACAGGGTGTGATTGGCACAGCAATTTACTACCATTCCATTTTGTTATTTTGCTAACCATAAAGTCTCATTATCTATCTTAATGAACTTCTTAGTATTTTGACAGCTAGGTGTGTTTCTTTTGTGTCGAGGTATGAAAGGCAGCATTGTCTCCCTAAACTAAGAGTGAATCGTCTTAAATTTAACTGTGTGAGGATTCACAGATTATGAATGCTTAAATCCCATTTTGTGAATGTCATGGAATTAATTTTGTAGCACAGCCCAAGTTGCTGCACGGCATGCCCTACACATTAGACCTCTATTCCAAAAATGTCAGTTTTACACTTTGATCAATTGAATTACAAAATATGTTCCATATCAATAAAAGATGGGTTTGTACCCAATTTATGGGGTATTTCTTAGAAAAGGATAGTTGATCTGACTGATCAGGTTATTTAAAGAGTATAGTAAGAGTCACAAAATACAGCCAGACTTCACAAACTGTGGAAAAGCTGCCTGCCTCAACTTTAATTTTCTTTCACAGTACGTACAAGCTGGTCAGTGCCAGTATCCCTTTAAAAGCATTTTGGTAAAGTAGAACTATTGTTTCTGATCAGGCCTTCCTTCCTGAATCCATCCATTTTCTTAATCCTCTCATCCAGGGCAGGGTAGCCTGGGTCTATCCCAGCAATCATTTGGTGCAAGACCATCTCAGTTGAGGAAGAAAAGCCTTTCCTATAATGGCAGATTTTGGTTGAAGACCTAACAACATTCAGTGTCAGAATTTAGCAATCATTGAGGAAATTGGGAAGAAAATGCAAGTAAAATCTCTGAAAGAATATTTCTCGTTGCCTGAGTAACTGGTCCTAATTCTTAATAAGTCTGGAATAAATTATTAATAGTGACTTGGCAAAATTTTCCTTATTAAATTGTTCAAAGCTTTTAGGAAGTTTTTCCTGATTTAAAAAAATAGTAACAAATTGACAATCGGTACATCTTCATACAAAACAACATTTATTTATATAGCACATTTTCATACAGGGCGGCATGGTGGCGCAGTGGTAGCACTGCTGCCTCGCAGTTAGGAGACCCGGGTTCGCTTTCTGGGTCCTTCCTGCATGTTCTCCCCGTGTCTGCGTGGGTTTCCTCCGGGCGCTCCGGTTTACTCCCACAGTCCAAAGACATGCAGGTTAGGTTGATTGGCGATTCTAAATTGTCCCTAGTGTGTACTTGGTGTGTGGGTATGGATGTGTGTCCTGCGGTGGGTTGGCTTCCTGCCTTGCACCCTGTGTTGGCTGGGATTGGCTCCAGCAGACCCCCGTGACCCTGTGTTTGGATTCAACGGGTTGAAAAATGGATGGATGGACATTTTCATACAAATAATGCAGCTCAAAGTGCTTTACATGATGAAGAAAGAGAAAAAAGACAAAATAAATAAGAATTAAAATAAGGGAACACTAATTAACATAGAATAAAAGTATGGTCCGATGGCCAGGGAGGACAGGAAAAAAAAAAAAAATTTGCAGGGGTTCCAGGCCATGAGACCTCCCAGCCCCTTCTAGGCATTCGAACTAACATAAATCACCTCAATCAGTCCTCATGGTATTCAGGGTTCTTATCGAAGAACTTGATGATGATGGTCATGTGGACTTCTGGCTTATGTCTGTAGGGACATCACGGTGCTTTAATCAGGTGGTAGTGGCGCAGGTCGCCACCCCTAGAAAACTGGAAAAAAAACAGAAGAGAAAGTAGGGGTTAGTACGGATTTTGAATATGCATACCATGAATAATAATGATAATTAATTGAATATACAGAGCATTAGGAATTAAACTAAGATGAAGCTATGAGAAAGCCATGTTAAAGTAATGTTTTCAGCAGTGTTTTTTTTTAAATTTTTTTTTTATTTAAAAAGTGCTCCACTGTATTAGCCTGACGAATTCCTATTGGCAAGCTATTACAGATTTTAGGTGCATAACAGCAGAAGGCTGCCTCAAGTTTAGCTCTTGGAATTATAGACACTCATTTGAAGATCTAAGGCAACGATTTGGCATGTAAGGTGTAAGACATTCCGAAATATAAGATGGAGCGAGATTATTTAAGGCTTTGTAAACTATAAGCAGGATTTCAAAGTCAATTCTAAATGACACAGGTAACCAATGTAGTGACATCAAAACTGGAGAGATGTGCTCGGATTTCCTTTCCTAGTTAAGATTCTAGCAGCTGCATTCTGCGCTAGTTGCAATCGATTGGGTAGTCGTGAGAGGAGAGCGTTAAAGTAATCTAGTCGACTGAAAAAAAAATGTGGATTAATTTCTCAGCATCTTGCAATGTTATAAGGGGTATAACTTTTGCTGTATTTCTTAAGTGGAAAAATGCTGTCCTAGTAATCTGATTAATATGTGATTTAAAATTCAGGTCAGAGTCAATACTTACCCCTCCCTAAGTAAGACATTGTGTCAGTGAATCAAGAGTCTGGGTCGTCAGGCGGTATCGATAAGTACAGCTGTGTGTCATCAACATAGCTATGGTAGCTCACATTATGCCCCGAGATAATCTGACCTAACAGGAGCATGTAGATTGAAAAGAGCAGCGGACCCAGGATAGAGCCTTGTGGAACACCATATAGAATATCATGTGTCTTTGAAGTATAATTACCACAATTTACAAAGAATTTTCGCCCTGTCAGGTAGGATTCAAACCAATTTAAGACACTGCCAGAGAGGCCCACCCATTGACTAAGGTGATTTAAAACAATATTGTGATGAATGGTAAAGAATGCAGCACTCCGATCTAAGAGGATGAGAACAGATAAACGGCCTCTGTCTGCATTTACCCGCAAGTCATTTACTACTTTAACGAGTGCAGTTTCTGTACTGTGATTTGTTCTGAAACCCGACTGAAACTTATCAAGAGTAGCAATGTTTATTGAGGTGATCATTAAACTGCATAATGACTGCCTTTTCTAGAATTTTACTTAAGAAAGGCATGTTAGAAATAGGTCTAAAATTTTCAAAAGTAGAAATGTCAAGATTATTTTTCTTGAGCTGGGGTTTAACTACAGTATTCTTAAGACAGTCTGGGAAGACCCCCGTATCTAATGACAAGTTTACTATGTCAAGAATGGTATCAATTAGTACGCTCAATACTTCTTTGGAAAAACTTGTTGGTTTTGGGTCGAGGACGCAGATGGAGGGTCTCAGTTGAAAAATTATTTTATATAAATCAGGTAAATCTATCCTTGTGAAAGAATTTAATTTGTTTAAAATGGAGTACTGGGGTTTCAGTGTTTTAGTATTGGGGAGATGTACTATATTATTTCCAATATCATTAATTTGTTGATTTAAAAAATATGGCAAAAGCTTCAAGTTTCACTGGAAGTTTTTTGGAGGCATTCCATTGAGTGACCTGGATTAAGCAGACGATCAATTGTAGAGATTAAGACTTTGGGATTACCAGCATTGTTGTTTATAATTTTGAGAAATAACAGTGCCTCTCAAGACGGACTATGTTGTTGTAAAAAAGACTATCCAAATAAACAAATGTCTTGTTACACTTTCTGGTAGGTAATTTTCAGATAATGAAGTTTCAGTGTCATATCTTTGAGAAATGTTTATGATTAATGGACCTTCAGCTATCCTTAAGCTAAAATACAGCCATTATAGGACTTTTGGGGTGGGGGTTGGGATCCACAGTCGCTGCTGTAAAGGTCACAAGGCAGAAGCCAACTCTTTATTCTAGAATGGTGCACATACAGTATGTCATTTTGAGGAGAGCTTCTTTTTTTGCCATTTGGAAAATTAACTCAAACCTTCCATGGAATGTTAGGGAGATCTCTGGGATATCTTCATTATATTATTTGTCTAGTGAAGTAAGGATTTTTATTACCCCAAGTTAATTTTATTTAGTGGCAATGGACCCTGTAATATTTTTAAAAATTCTAAAACCGGTGCTTATCCTTCCCAATGACTTGCTGTAAATTTGCCTGGTTTAATGTATTTTAATCTATATACAGTGTTTATTTTAGACTTTTACATTGAGAATTAATTGTTAAATGATGTCGGGTCTTGCTTATCTAGGGTTTAGATTAAGCAATTTGCTGATGAACCAAAAAAGGGTGTAAATATTTAGCAAATCAAGTTCATAGCATCTTTGGTATCTAAGTTGCAACAGGTTTTAGTTTATAAGTATGTTTTATTGTGCCTTCTTTTAGACTCCAGTGTATGCTTTCTGTTGGACACATGTGGTTGCTGCCTTGTGCCAGAAAAGACAATAGAAGCACGGACTTGCTCCCTGAATATAATTCTACCACACAAATGCAAAGGTAATCCTCTTGTGTCAAACAATCTGCGAGGTTTTGATATCAGAAACTATTATATTTGTATTATTCAAATGCCTTTTGTACAGTAGAACAGCATATTCATTCATTTTCACAATCTGTGTATTCTAATGCATGAGTAGAATCTTTCATTATATCACTGGACACAGAGCAGGAACCAACACTGAAGTGGGTACCAACACATTTGATGACACTTATTTGGACATTTGCAGTTTTTTTTCTTTTTTCTTTTAAATGTGAAAAGAATACAAAATACTCAATCTAGACTGAACCCCGTTTTTCTACATCTGTGAGCTAGCAGTGTGACCCCCACGGCTACCACATGGCTTTTTTTGTGTATTCTTACTTTAGTATCTTTGTATACCCTATGGTGTAGAGAGACATCCGTAGATTCCAAAATTTTCCAGTGTAGGTCTACATTAAACCTGTTTTGTACTTTGGATTAATTTTGTTCTAGCCATTTATTTGGAGTTATCTGTTAACTGTAATCACCATTCTGAATATTACAGATAAATGGACCCAAATGAATTGCATGGTGACATGTAGCAATTAACATTGAGGCAATAATGGATTAAAGGAATAATAGATTGGGTGTGGTGTGAAAAATAATGAAGATAAGGTGTTCAGATCCCAGTGTAGAAAGAAAAGTCGAAATTACTGTAGCTCTTAAGAAAAAAAGGTAGGACGACCAAAATGGAAAAGGTGGGAACCTGAGAAGTTGAAGGATGAAATAAGACCAGTCAGCCATGTTTTGCTAGTGGGGCAAATTTACAAGTGGATCTAGATTCTGTTGATTTTTTTTTTTTCTTTCCTTACATGGTTGTCTTTGAAACTTTTAGACAGAGCTATGTAGTTGTGCTCAAGAGAAATGACATATGCCAAAGGATGCTTAGGGACTGGACTTTGATCTGGATGGCACGGATGTTTTCCATCATTTTGTTTTATGAATTTTAAATATGTGAGAGAGAAGAATTTAAGTTAGCATATATCTATACTAATAAAAGGCAAAGCCCTCACTCACTCACTCACTGACTCATCACTAATTCTCCAACTTCCCGTGTGGGTGGAAGGCTGAAATTTGGCAGGTTCATTCCTTACAGCTTCCTTACAAAAGTTGGGCTGGTTTTATATCGAAATTCTACGCGTAATGGTCATAACTGGAAGCAGTTTTTCTCCATTTACTGTAATGGAGATGAGCTTCAACGCCGTGGGGGCGGAGTTTCTTGTGATATCATCACGCCTCCCACATAATCACGCAGTACATAGAAAACCAGGAAGACCTCAAAAAAAGCACTGAAGAAAACATGCATTATATAATTTAGAAGGCAGCGAAACAATAAGAAGCGAGCGAGTGACATATACAACCATATTCATGAGTTCTGCTACTTCGGAAACAAAGCACGATGTAAACCTACACTTTAAATTAAGTTCATAGACAGGCTGCCGCTGGAGTTTGTAATTTAGTGCCTGCCCATATAAGGCCGTCCGTCAGCGGCAATCCAATAGCAAACTGCCACTAAATATTCACGGGTGAAGGACTGTGCTTATGGAGAGGAAGATGAGATGGTCAGGGTGGTGTTTGACACAAACTCAGCGAAACTGCGAGAGAAAGTTTTAAGTGCCAGGACTAAGGTAACATTAAATACAGCCATGGACATAGCACGAGATGGCACCAGCACAGCTGGGAACCTTCGATGCATGTACACCGGCGGCTCACGTGAACTGACGAGTGCACAGATAAAAGGCAACAGTTCCAAAGAGCTGAACAAAAACCGAATTACACAATTGAAAAGGCAACAAAAAATATGAAGCGTCTGATACATATAAGCATATTCATACATCCAACTACTGCAAAAACAAAGCACACGTTGTAAAAAGTCAATGTCCCGCTAAAGGAAGACAGTGTAAAAAAAACCCGTGCATGCAGTGTGTCAGGTCTCAGATAAAGAAGAAGACAAGCTGTTTATTGATGCAGTAAGAATGATCGATGAATGAAACCTGTCATCTTTACAACGATTGACAAACACGGAATGTAACTTGAACACAACACATCCTACAAATACGAACCTGATTGAAAGAAATAATGATAATCAAATCCTTGATGACAGCAACACTCAGTAACACTCACAAAACAAATACTGTATATTGACAGTCATGTTACGTTATTTTTAAAATGTTCCCTTTTCTTTTCTAGCTTTTTTAACACACTACTTCTCCACTGCGATACGCGGGTATATATATATATGTATATATATATATCCCGATCTACATACTCGAATAATGGATACTTTATTCGCCATCAATGATTGTTTTGGTAAAGCCATACTCAGTGTATTCATTAGATGAACGGTAAAAAAGTAAGAGCGAGGGGAGGATGACTTATTGAGGCATGCAGGCTGTAGTGCGCGTCAACTCTATCTGAATTGCGCAATCACATTTGAAAAAATATATCTTTTCAAGTTCTATTTAGTCCATATGTGTCAAACTCAAGGGCCGCGGGCCACATCCGCCCGGGTGTAATTATATCCGCCCGAGATCATTTTATATACTGTATTATTGTTATTAAAGCCCGGGTATATGAAGTGCTGGTAACACAATAAACTACAGATCCCATAATGCAGCGCTTCAGCTGCCTTGCCGAACACTTACCGCGTTAATCAAGTCTACCTTATGATGCTGCAAGTTATTGCGAAGCTAGTTCACACGATGCTGAAGAGAAAAGTTGATTCTGAAAATAGAGCCTTTAAAAACCGATGGGAGGCTGAGTATATGTTTACTGAACCCGTGTGTCTCATTTGTGGAGCTAATGTGGCTGTAATTACAGAATTTAATCTAAGACGGCACTACGAGACAAAACATCAGGGTAACCTGAATGCAATTCAGAAGATACAGAAAACAGCATAATTAAATAAGAATCTGACACTTCAGCGGACGCTTTAACCCGTGCACAATCACAAAGTGATTTCAAGTGAAGCTGCTTTTATGGGAGACACAAATGCACCAGTTCACCTTGCCCCACTTTCCCTGTTGCCAAGTAATGTTAAACCAAGTCGTCACTACGGTGTTCCCAAATACGCACTTTGCTGATAAACTGAGCGCACTGAGTTTGCACAGCGCTTTGGTGACTTTGAAGAACAAAAAAAGTCCGTCTACATGCGGCTCGAACCTTGTGCATGTTTGGTAGCACATATCTGTGTGAGAAGCTCTTCTCAGTGATAAAGACTAACAAAACAGCACACAGGAGTCGCCTCACTGATGAGCACCTGCAATCCATCCTGAGAATCTCCACAACACAGAACCTCACAGCAAACAGAAACGAACCTGTGGCCAAAAAGATGCCAGGCGTCCAGCTCTAAAATGACATATGAGCAAAGACAACTGAATGATTTGATTTGTTATTGCTGAAAGGAACACATTTTATTTATATTTCCAGGTTTTGTTATGCAGCATGTTCATATTTGAATTTGTATAATTTAGACAGGATATATTTTTATGGAGAGCAAAATATTATAAGTTGTTTAAGGTTTGAGTTGATTTATTCACGAATAATATTCCTGTCTGTTTTTACCATTCCTACCAAAGATATTTCTGTCGACTAAATAAAAATTCCTTCTATTTAAAATTTAAATAGAACTTGAACAAATACGATAGTTCATAATATCCACGCAGACTTGCACGTAAGAGCGGAGTTATCCGTTTTAACAAGCAGCGTATTGCACGATCTGAAATAGCTGTGTGTGTATATATGTAGATATGTATGTATATGTATATATATGTTTATATATGTGTGTGTGTATGTATGTATATATATATATGTATTTGTGTGTATATATGTGTGTGTATGTATATATGTATGTGTGTATGTATTTATGTGTGTGTGTATATGTATGTGTATATATGTAGATATATATATATGTATGTATATATGTGTATATGTATAGATATGTATGTATGTATATATATATATATATATATATATATATGTTTATGTGTGTGTGTGTGTGTAAATATATATATATATATATGACAACAACACTCATCACTCACAACAGTGACAAAACAATTACATTGACAATCATGTTACGTTATTTTCAAAATGTTTCCTTTTCTTTTCATTGCTTCTTTAACACACTACTTCTCGCCAAGCGCGGGTATTTTGCTAGTCTATAATAATAAAAGGCAAAGCCCTCACTCACTCACTCACTCACTCACTGACTCATCACTAATTCTCGAACTTCCCATGTAGGTAGAAAGCTGAAATTTGGCAGGCCTATTCCTTACAGCATACTTACAAAAGTTAAGCAGGTTTAATTTCGAAATTCTACACGTAACGGTCATAACGGTCGACAACGTCCGCCATGTTGAACTTTCTTATTTATGGCCCCATCTTCATGAAATTTGGTAGGTGGCTTCCCTGCGCTAACCAAAACCGCTGTACTTACTTATTTCGATGGTATGACACCCCTGTCGGCCGCCATATTGAATTTTTCAACGTCACCAATTTTCAAACTTCCCGTGTAGGTAGAAGGCTGAAATTTGGTACTTATTTCGGTGGTATGATGCCACTGTCGGCCGCCATATTGAACTTTCCAACATCACTAATTGTCCAACTTCCCGTGTAGATAGAAGGCTGAAATTTGGCAGGCTCATTCCTTACAGCTTATTTACAAAAGTTTAGCAGGTTTCATTTCGAAATTCTACGCGTAACGATCAACAACGTCTGCCATGTTGAACTTTCTTATTCATGGCCCCATCTTCACAAAATTTGGTAGGCGGCTTCCCTGCGCTCACCGAAACCAATGTACGTACTTATTTCGGTGGTATGACGCCACTGTCAGCTTCCTGTGTGAGTAGAAGGCTGAAATTTGGTACTTATTTCGGTGATATGATGCCACTGTCGGCTGCCATATTGAACTTTTCAACGGTCTTTGTTACTTATGAGCCCATCTTCAAGAAATTTGGTACGCTGGTTCCCAACGCTAACTGAATCCTACTTACGTACATATATACGTCCATAGCCTGCAGCTCGGTCATCATGTGAGGCGGCGTTGGGTTGAAAATTTTGCCCAACTTCCTGCTGCTCAAATCCATGTGTATTTGCTGACCAAACGCACTTAATGGAATGAATTACAGTATCTTGTGTGTAAATGTTTATTTCTTAAATCCACCTTTTTTATTAAAAAAAAAGAAGAAACTTTGTGTGATTCACATCCTGTTCCACTGACATAAAGCCATCGTGCTTATTTAAGGCGGGATACACAACTGAAAGGCAATACTTGGTGTCCAAGATGAGAGTAATACCCTTTATATGATTATATTATACCTGACACTGTGGGGGCTTAAAATAAATTCACAGTCCCTCTGGTGTGTGTCATCAAAGGTGTCTAAAGGAAGTTGTTGCCAGTCTGGGTAAACCCAGAAAGTGACTGTTAAACTGGAAGAAAGACGTGATGGTGGCCACTTGCAATACATATTATACATACTGTATATGGAAGCAACCATGAATGAATTTAGACGGTTCACGGAGTGTGATATTTCTGTACCAATCCAATGCCTCATGAAGGAGAAGCTCATAGTAGAGACAATGATTTAATCCACAAAGAACAGCAATGCTCTTGTTAATGTTGTGTGATTGGTAGTACTTGTAATCCTATGGTTGCAATGGATGAACCACTTGTAGATGACAGGTCTCCCAAAAGCACCCTGTTAAACATTACATACAGTATGTTACAAACAAACCTAATTCTGTAAAGCTATATTATACTTCAGCATTTAAAGACATAAGTGGTATAGTGGCAAAAGGTGAATTATTAATTTCCTTCATACTGTATGTGGCTTCTTTTGCTCACAGTCAAAGTAAATATGAGAGTAAAATAATTGGAAGCTATATGTATCCACAAAAAGGTGAATGAGCATTTTGGTTAAACAGTGTACTCTCATACTTGGATAAAAGGAGGTGAAAACAATGTGTGGTTTGTGGTGTGACACATGTTAAGTAAATGGAAATCCCAGAGCGTTCAGGTGCAAGCGAGAATGTGCACATGCCACTCCAAGGTTAATTGGGGTGCTTGGATGATCACTCATTTGCGTGCAAATGCAAGTATTTCAACCAAGTGCTTCATTCACACCTTGGAGCTGGTGGAGGACAATACTTGCACTCAGTCAGTGTTATAAAGGGAGTCTGCGTGGTGAAATAATTAGGCCACTTGTGTGAGACAAAAAGTAAGGAGTCTGGAGGACTGGAAAAGACTTAAATGACTGAGAACTAATGTACAACTTTAATAAATGTATAAGAATTTTAGTTTTCCCTAAAAATACATTTAAAGGTAAGGAGCAGAAAAATATTTTATTTGCTTTCAGATCTTTGTTTGTATTTTGAATACGTTTTCCACATTCCTTATTGGGATTTGTTACTTTTGTCTTTCTCTGCTCTGCTGACATAAAGTGTAGGAGAAGGATGTCGTCATTTTCTAACCCATTTAATCCAGACCAGATTCCAGACCACTCACACACAGCAAACACAAACAAGGTCCAATTTAGTGTCGTAAATTCACCTAACCTGCATGTCTTTGGACAGTGGGAGCAAATTAGAGGAAACCCATGCAGATGGGTAGAACATGCAAACTCCACATAAGGAGGACCTGGGACGCAAACCCTGGTCTCCTTACTGCAAAGCAGCAGTGCCAACATGCAGTCTTATAGGAGAAGCAATTTTAAAAATGGGTAAATATAAAAGTGGTGTTGCTATATAGGTATATAACATTATATTTTTACAGGTGATTTAAGTGCTTTCTGTTTTTATTCAAAATCTTAATTTCATTTTCACCTAGTACTTTTTATAACCTTTCCTAATAGCATGTTGCTACTAAAAGTAGATTTCTGTAAGAAGCTGTGAAACAGTTGGTGGACAATTATGAATTTAAAAAAAAAAGCTGCTACATAAGGAGGTTCCATGCTCGTGAGCTCCATTGATGCTTTATTGTTTCTAGAATTTCTACCATTCTCATGTTCTAAAAGAAGCCGATGATGAAAATGAGCCTCACTGGTCAGGTCTGTTAAATGGTATCAGGTTGCTCACCTGGGTGGGAATGAGCTACTCTTAGTAGGTGTAGTAGACTGGCTAAGTGGTGCTTATCTGTCTTATTCTTCATGCAATGTGCAGCTCAGTTTTCAGATGCTGTGACCAGGTGTTTTTACGACAGATGCACAGACAGGGCCAGTGCGGTCTGGGGTCGTGTACATAAAAATCCAATGCCTTCCTAATGTTCACTAATGCAAATACCTTCATGTTCACCCTGAGAAAAACCATGTCGTTTTCAAAAGGACAGTGCTGTCTTTGTTTTCTGGCTGCTTCAATTGTTGCCCTTCATTCATATGACCCACTTGCCATGAAACACACTGAAGCACAGCTTCTTATAGAGTTTTAATGGAAGTAAATGATCCTCACCCTTATAAGAATATTTTGTCTTATTAAAATATGTACACGTTGGACCTTTTGACAGTATCTTATTTCACTGTGCACTTACACAACTTTTAGAGCACCCTGCAGTAAAACTGCTAGCATAACTCAGTCGAAACAAAAAACGAAAGAATTCATTTTGGCCAAAAAATAAACAAAAATTCCTTATGTTTTTGGTTGTGATTGATTTTGAAGAGTTTTTCATTAGGTACTCATTTTCTTTGCACATCCCAAAGGCAGTTGCCTATGGCATAATGTTGCCTAACTCAATCATGTTTACGTTCACAGACATGCACCAGTTAAAGTAAGATTTGTGATTGTCATTTTATTTGTTTTTGAAAGTGATAGTAGCCTGAAATGTTTTTTGACTGCAGAAATAATTGATGATGATGGTTAGGCAAAACATGGATGTTGTGCTTAGCTACGTAAATACAGTTTCACTTTGAGGTTTGCAAAATTGTAGCTCTATTAATGGTGGCTAACCACATGAGTCCGCAGTATTGGCATGGTTGCCAGTAGAGGTTCACAGCATGTCCATGTTGCAATCAAGAAAATAAAAAATATAATGTAGATGTATTAAATATAGCTACAAAGCTTAGAAGTTGTGCTTTCGCTGCCAGTTAAGGTTAAAAAAAAAGTGTTAAATCTCCACAAAGGCTTAATATCCAAGAGCTGAATTCTTTGAGAGACATCATCCTGGCTTCTGCCCCATTCCAGTAATTACTGTACAGCTGTGGTGGTCAATGGGAGAGACAATTTTAATAATCAGTCCATTATTAGTATATCAGACAATCGGCACTCATTTTTCTGTTTTTAGCATCATCAGGAAATGACTTTCATGCAGAATTAACTGCAGCCTTTAAAACAATTTTGATTTTACTGCTTAATGTGATATAAAATAGTATGGGCCATGTTGCTTGCACATTTATAGATTTGTTTATTTTTTGAGACAAATGAAGCAGAATTAAAGTAGGTGCGTGTTGCAGATGGAATCTTACATACAGCATATTCAAATTATTTGTAGCTTTTTGTGCAACAATAAAATAGTATTGTATTGTTATTCTTTTTGAATTATGTAATGTTAATGAGATCCAAAGAGAGACTGTTTTTAACAGTGTAATATATAATTCCTTTAATCAACCTCTTTAATTTTGTAATTATTAAAATCTTTAATTGTTGAGGCAGTTTGATTTTAAGAATAAAAAGGTGTATGATACTCAGGAGATCATTCAAATGGGACTCCTTTATACTAACAACAATACACCAACATAATTCCTCGCTGAGTTTTCTCTTTTTAGTCATTCTGGTGTTTGTTCAGATGTATGTATGTGTGTATGTATGTATGTATGTATGTAATGTACACATCATTTTTTCTTCAAATTGGTTGAAATGCAATGAATGACCTAAAACAGGGGTGTCCAACTCCAGTCCTGGTGGGCTGCAGGTTTTCATTCTAACCATCTTCTTAATTAGTGAGCTGTTTTTGCTGCGGATTAACTTGTTTTGCCTTAGTTTTACTTGATGTGAGACAGACCTCTTAGTTCCTTTTTCCTTAATGAGCAGGCAAAGTATAATGAGAAAAACAAGCCGCCACATGACCAGCTAACCTGAAAATAAAGGTGAAGGTGTTCAGTCATGTTGGTCTACTCAGGTCAATAAAACATCTTGACTGTGGTCTTAAGAAAGAAACAGAAAATAACAGTCTCCTATGGCAGAATGAGAGCAGCAACAAGTCATGTTATTCAATAATGGCTTTAATTAACAGTAAGAACTGGCTTCTCATTAAGAAACTGGTTGGAGTGAATTTGGTTAGAGTTTGATGCCCCAATTTAGCTGGTCATCTGTTGGCTCGTTTTATATCTCATTTCTGTTTGGCTGCAATTTACTGAAGAAACAAATCAATTCATGATTGTAAAGTGAAAACTACCCGCTGATTAGGAAAGGGTTAGAATGAAAACCTGCAGCCACTGTGGCCCACCTGGACTGGTGTTGGACACCCCTGACCTAAAATGTTGAAAAGGCAAGTAGTAAACTGCCAGAGGTTTAAATTTAAAGTTTAGGTTAGCAAAAACTGGTAAAAAGGAAATATCAGAATATTGCAAATGGGCTGCCTTGAGGTTATGACTAAGAGGTTACAAACTACAGCTGTTCTGCAACAGTTCAAGTAAATTAAGCCTTGCAAGTTAAAGAAATCAATTTGCACAGGTGTCCCAACTTCTGTTAATTATTTAAAAACCCTGTCTGTCTTAAAACAGAATTGGAATAGAGAGTGTTACTAACCCCTCTGAAGTACTATTTGGGCAATATTGCAGTGTAGAAAGTTGTACATTTCAGTGATAATGGCAAGAAAACGACGACTAACAAATGAAATGAGACAAAGCAGCCTTACCCTTAGAAGTGTCGAAAGGCAATTGGAACCTGGAAGAGATCTGGCCCTGAAAATTGTCATATTGTTGGTGATTCAGCTTATGATGCTGCTGTCCTCAGCCAAGTTAAAGGTGAAGGGGGAGCTATGTCTGGCCACACAGTTAGAGATGAACAAAGACTAGAGTGGGACACATTTACCTTGGGGAGTACTTATGGTATATTGAGGATCAGCATGGAAAATGCAATACTTACAATATGGACATTCTGAGCTCTGTTGGTTAGGAAGTCCAAGTCTAGTTGTAGAGGGTGGTCCTAAACTGACTAGTGTGGTGATGTGCTTTGCTAGTGTAATAGTACTAAATTCTGAGCTGTAGTCTATAAAGAAAATGTGAATCATGAGGTGCCTAAGGCAATGAAATGGTAGGTTTCTTCTTATCAGAATCAAAACAGACATGGAGGTCATTAAGTTCAAGAGCTAGTGAAAACGTAGGTGTGATTAGATTAGGCTTTATGTTGTAGTCCATAAGCATGTCAAGTTACTGCCAGAGTTTGTGTAAATTGTTATAGCTGCTGTACTTTGTCTCTACTTTACACTTCTAATCATGTTTAGCTACTTTGACTGCTCTTCTGAGTTTGTATCTGCATTTCTTGTATGTTTCCATATCACTGTATCAAAATGCATTACTGCCTGCCTTCAGTTTATTCCTGACTTTGTTTTAATTGGTGAATATGTAAGTTGTTTTCATAGGCACATAGATCTTGTTACTCTAAACAATTGATGACTCTTCAAAGTCAAATGCCTTCACAAAATTATAGTCAGACATTTAAAACCGTAAAGTCATAACCGGAGTTTTTCTGAAAATAGTTTGTGTAAGAAATAAGTCTTTTGCTAGGTCTTTATTTTCTAAAAAAGTTTGGACACTGGTTTAACCACACAGCCATCTAATATAATGACATGATGTCACAGGTCATCTAGGCCTAGCAACCATATGGAATCACAGTGAAACAGAATGGCAGTAGCCATGAAAACCAGAAACTCAAAATGAGTGCATCCATGCAATGAAAAACACAAAATGGTGGCTCCCATGGAAAATGTAATCTTGCAAAATCGCACAAATAATAATGTCGCTATCATAAACAATAAAATTATGAACAAGGGATAAAGCAAAAATAAAAGCTGTTTTCCTGACATTATCAGGATCCAATAACAATTTCATAATATGTAGTTCAGCCAGTTCATTAATGGGATTTTAGCTAGGGCAAAAGTACTTGTGGCTTTATGTACAAACAGCCCACCAGAAAAAAATGTTTCCATGTAAAGAGAAAGAATTTATTTAAAATCTGTTGCCTTGTAGGCTCACAATACTTTATTCTTTTTAACAGAATATAGATTTTTTTCACTTTATCAGTGATCATGTATACTTTTCTTTCTGGAAATTAGCTTTAAATGTTCCTACTAATGTTCCTAACCTAACTTCCAATAAAATTCCTGGTTTGTATGAGTTTAAATGATTAATAAATCAGGGGTTAAGTTTAACGCAAAATGTTTTGCTTCTTAACAATACATAATAAATTTTAAAGGGTGCAAAGCTTAGCCAGCAAGCAATTGGTGTGCCCCATATTTATGGTATGTTCCTAACAAGTCAAGAATGTTGTTCCTTCACCTTTCCTTGTATCACAAAAAATGTTCTCACGTCATATGCATTGAGAAATGTTGAGAAATTCATATTCTCTATCTATTGGTATGACATTCAGTTTTGACAAAATTTTTAAAGCCAGACCATCCATCTATCTTCTGTAATGGGCCTTGACTGCATACCAGTCCTTCACAAGGTACATTGACTTGCATCTCAATGTTACATCAATTTAGAGGTGCCAGTTTCCATACTAGCTGGTCTCTAAACTTTAGGAGCCTACATGAACACTCCGCTTTTACAAAAACAATGGAAGCTGAGCTTTGAGTCAGGATCCAAGCATAACTCTGAGGTGACCACCATAAAGATATCAGAAATAAGTGAAAGGTTTTATGTAAATTGCAAAAGTCAACTCTTCATGAATCTTTTGAAGTATAAGTAGTCCTGAGTAACATTCTTTAAACAGAAGATGTGTTTTAGCCTCCAACTTTTAAACGCATAGACTTATAGTAATATAATTTGAACAATCTGTTGTCCACGTTAATCTGCCGCTTATTTATGAAACTTTGCATAATGAAGTCAAGACACGGTTGAACCATACACTGCATTACATCACTTACAGGACAGGTGTCAAACTCTGGTCCTGGAGGGCCGCAGTGGCTGCAGGTTTTCATTCTAACCATCTTCTTAATTAGTGACCTGTTTATGCTGCTAATTAAGTCATTTTCTCTTAGTTTTAATTAATTTGATTTTGACCCCTTAGTTGTCTTTTTCCTTAATTAGCAGCCAAACAATAATGAGACACAAAATGAATCACCACATGACCAGTTCAGCTGTGCCCATTACGCAATATCTGAAAATAAAGAAAGGTGAAGGCCTCACTAAGGTTGATCACTCAGATCACCAAAACATCATGACAGTGTTCTTAGAAAAAAGAACAGAAAATCAACAGTTTTGGAAATGTCTGCTTTGGCAGAATGAAAGCTACAACAAGCTAGGAATGAAATTGCAAGCGTAATTAACAGCAAGAATTGGCTTTTCATTAAGAAACTGGTTGGAGTGAATTTGGTTAGAGTTTGATGCCCCGATTTAGCTGGTCATCCGTTGGCTCATTTCACATCTCATTTCTGTTTGGCTGCCATTTCATAAAGAAACAAATCAATTCAAAAGGGCTGAATCCTTAAAAACAGGGCAATTAAAATAAAGGGAAAAGGAGTTCATTAGTAGTGAAAACTGCTCGCTGAATAAAAAAAAAGGGTTAGAATGAAAACCTGCAGCCACTGCGGCCAATCAGGACTGGAGTTTGACACCCCTGACTTACAAGGACTCCAAGTTAACAACACTTTTGTCCTTTTATAGGTACTGTATGTGCACATGCAGTGGATGCAGCTATTCACGTTCTCTCATAATGGTAATAGCAGTAGTTTATTTTCAGTTTGTGTTTTCCTTTCCTGCCCTCCACTATTTGCCTTTCCTTTACTGAATAAGCACAATCCAGTATCAAATACATTAGACACTCCACACCTATGTGACCTGTTCTTATAACTGTTTGTTTTGGTTTGTTTTTTTTTTATTTTTCTTCCACATATTAAGATGAAGTTCCTACTGTATGCATGCACTCAGATCTGCTGCAAATGGATTTTAAACCAACACAGCTTTAAAATGGTGAAATAAGTATTACTTGCACATACAGTGGGATGCAAAAGTTTGGGCAACCTTGTTAATAATCATTATTTTCCTGTATAAATCGTTGATTGTTACGTTAAAAAATGTCAGTTAAATATATCATATAGGAGACACATACAGTGATATTTGAGAAGTGAAATGAAGTTTATTGGATTTACAGAAAGTGTGCAATAATTGTTCAAACAAAATCAGGCAGGTGCATAAATTTGGGCACCACAAAAAAGAAATGAAATCAATATTTAGTAGATCCGCCTTTTGCAGAAATTACAGCCTCTAAACGCTTCCTGTAGGTTCCAATGAGAGTCTGGACTGTGGTTGAAGATATTTTGGACCATTCCTCTTTACAAAACATCTCTAGTTCATTCAGGTTTGATGGCTTCCGAGCATGGACAGCTCTCTTTAACTCACACCACAGATTTTCAATTATATTCAATACTGAGATGGTCATTCCAGAACGTTGTACTTGTTCCTCTGCATGAATGCCTTAGTGGATTTTGAGCAGTGTTTCGGGTCGTTGTCTTGTTGAAAGATCCAGCCCCGGCGCAGCTTCAGCTTTGTCACTGATTCCTGGACATTGGTCTCCAGAATCTGCTGATACTGAGTGGAATCCATGCGTCCCTCAACTTTGACAAGATTCCCAGTCCCTGCACAGGCCACACAGCCCCACAGCATGATGGAACCACCACCATATTTTACTGTAGGTAGCAGGTGTTTTTCTTGGAATGCTGTGTTCTTTTTCCTCCATGCATAACGCCCCTTGTTATGCCCAAATAACTCAATTTTAGTTTCATCGGTCCACAGCACCTTATTCCAAAATGAAGCTGGCTTGTCCAAATGTGCTTGAGCATACCTCAAGCGGCTCTGTTTGTGCTGTGGGCGGAGAAAAGGTTTCCTCTGCATCACTCTCGCATACAGCATCTCCTTGTGTAAAGTGCGCCGAATGGTTGAACGATGCACAGTGACTGCATCTGCTGCAAGATGATGTTGTAGGTCTTTGGTGCTGGTCTGTGGGTTGACTCTGACTGTTCTCACCATTTGTCACTTCTGTCTATCCGAAATCTTTTGGTCTGCCACTTCGAGCCTTAACTTGAACTGAGCCTGTGGTCTTCCATTTCCTCAATATGTTCCTAACTGTGGAAACAGACAGCTTAAATCTCTGAGGCAGCTTTCTGTATCCTTCTTCTAAACCATGATGGTGAACAATCTTGGTCTTCAGGTCATTTGAGAGTTGTTTTGTGGACCCCCCCATGTTGCTACTCTTCAGAGAAAATTAAAGGAGGAGGGAAACTTACAATTGACCCCCTTAAATACACTTTCTCATTACAGGATTCACCTGTGTATGTAGGTCAGGGGTCACTTAGCTTACCAAGCCAATTTGAGTTCCAATAATTAGTTCTAAAAGTTTTGGAATCAATAAAATGACAACGGTGCCCAAATTTATGCACCTGCCTGATTTTGTTTGAACAATCATTGCACACTTTCTTTAAATCCAATAAACTTCATTTCACTTCTCAAATATCACTGTGTGTGTCTCCTATATGATATATTTAACTGACATTTTTTATCGTAACAACCGACGATTTATACAGGAAAATAATGACTATTAACAAGGTTGCCCAAACTTTTGCATCCCACTGTATGTTAGTAGTATGGAAATGCCCATTTAATTAACCCCCTAATCTATGTTAAACTACCTAGGATTAGGCAGTGGAGCATTACTCATGCTCTACAGCGATTTTTTTTTTGGGGAAGAGAATTTCTTGGGCTTAGAATGTAGAGAAAGGCTAAACAAAATGACACCTTTTTTTTATTGGCTAACTAAAAAGATTACAATATGCAAGCTTTCGAGGCAACTCGGGCCCCTTCTTCAGGCAAGATGTAATCAGTTAGTAACACAGTTACACAGCTTCTTGCTTAAATTCCTTAGTTCTAACATTGTAATTAAAATCATGTACAGGAAAAAGATTTATTTAAGTAGCGCCCCCCTCACTTATTTCCTAACCTCTCAAACCTTTGCCAACACCTACCTTTCTTTTAAATTAGAAATAAACATACACAACAGTAATATTAGGAGTTTTATTTTGAAGTTCAAAGTCCCAATCCCATTTTATTTTCTTCCCAAGATGAGGCATGTAGTAGCCGTTTTTTGAATTTTTTTATAGCGCTCTGTATACTGAACACAAAAAAAGAGTGATGTATAACTTTAAGCTTCACAGTGGACCACGAAAGACAGGCATGACGGAGATAAAAAAAAAAAATCACTTTCCATTTTCCATAACTGCAGTTCAGAGCCAGTTACAAGCGTTTACCCCCCCCCCACCACATCAGGAACCTAACATGGGTGCAATCTTTTGTGTCCTGTTCTTAATGAATCTTTGTTAGCCACCCTTTGCCTCATTTTAAAGGTGAACCTTCTGTGTCCTCCCAAGTAACAGCTAAATTATAGTTCCCATCAGTTAGTTTGCAAAAGGCTTTGAAATTGAGAGAGAGAATAACATCTTATTTTCTGCTTTCATTAATCCTGTATACAATCATGTATTCCTTTGACATCAGTATTACTGCATTGAAGCTCTTATTTTCACTTTCAGCAATACCTTCTCTATGAAAGAATAAATTAATATAAAGGAGGGTAACACACAAACAGATGTAACCAAGAAAATTGTTAACAGATTGTGTATGCCAGCATTTCCGAAAAAGAATGGATAAAATTAGGGTTTAAGTACATTTTGAACATAGCATGGCAGTGGGTGCTAACCATCATTGTATTGAGAAAAGTAACTTCATTGGAGTGTCAATGCATGAAAGAGTCACAGGTATAAAATGACTAGGCCCAAATAGACACTGGCTCAATATTTTTTTGTGTGATTTTTTTTTGGTTACTTCCCCATATAATTTGTAATGAAGGCCAAGAAAATGTAATCACAGGTTTTTATGCAGAATAAGATTAAAAATGTTTTGACATTTTTGAACCCAGTGGTGACTGTTTACCATGGTATATCACTAATGAGGAGAGGGGAGATTCTCGCGTGACTTTTGTCGAATAATCCACATGTCCATTATCCAGTTGTATGCTGAAATATATTAATAGTTCCAGAAAAATTGGCATACAAAACCTATATAGGACTGTCATTCCCATTATTATAGTGCTTTTGAATTGAAGTTCTGCCTCTCCCCTTCATTTATTGGTCAAGAGTCCTGTCTTGACCAGTGTAGGATACCCTAGATACTGAGTAGACAGTGCTTGCCTGCCCATAAGATGGCTTCAATTTCCTGTTCCACTAATTAACCCAGCTGGTTAATTAGAAGAACACATTTGATCATCCCTACAGAAAATGGCCCCTTTGGATGAATCACAGGACCGTCGCAATGAGAGTGTAGGCCCTGGTCAATCAGGAGTGAGTATTCTATCAACAGAACAGTAACAGCCAAACCCGTCATCATTACAGGCCTGGTGAGCCGAACTGATAAATTTAAAATTTAGCAGCGGGTGTGCAACCTGTAAATGCAAACTGAGGCAATTTATTTTTCCAAAATCGCACAAGAAGTGCCGCAATGAGCTTTAACAGGCCCTGCCTTTTGGCAGCCCCTCAGCCTTGACTGTCTAAGAATATGAGGAAAAATTCCCAAGAAAACCCTCGTAGGGAAAAAAATGAAAGAAACCTTGGGAAAGGCAATTCAAAGAGAGACCCCTTTCCAGCTAGGTTGGGTGTACAATGGGTGTCATAAAAAGGGGGTAAATACTGTACTGTACTGTACAATACAATACACAGAACAAAACACAAGTAATCCTCCGTACAATGCAATAGTACAATAGAAATATTACAAATACAAAGCAGAATTCAATCATGGATGACATCACATAATAGAATTTGGATTTGTTTAGGATGACACGGAATAAATTGATTTTGCATCCTATAATTCAGCTTTGTTTTGGTTTTTGGGGACCAGGAAAAATGTAACAGTTTAATGATACAGAACAAGCTTTATATCTATTCACCAGTTTTGTAGGCTTTATAATTCAGAATTGAATGGTCAATTGCCTATCCCATGAGAATGAGGTGCAAATTAGGAAACAACCCTGGATTGCCAGTTCAGTGCATGGCTTGGGCACTCATACATAGTCAGTTTAGGTTCTGTGACTAACGTGACCCATGTGTCTTTGCTATGGAGAAAAAACCCATTCGGATATAGGGAGATCATGCAAATTTCATTCCATGGTTTTAGTTTTTTGGAGTTTTGCAACAGAAAAACCGCTGTAGTGAAGTGCATAAACACAGGGAAAGGAACTTAACGCTCAGTGGGAGTTTTAAATTTACACAAGTCTCTTAGCCGGTGCTAGATTGATTGAAGTTAGAGCCAATACCCAACAACTTTTGGCACAAGCCAAGAACCTCGCCCTAGAAAGCACCCCAGAGACCATCTCAAGGCAGGTTGGTGTAAACACCAACACTGCTTATACTAAGACAATTTAAAGATGCCAACTACCGTCAGTGTAAGCCTTTAAACTGAGCCTCTGGATTAAAGTTTTATTATACAAAGTTCTACAGGTGGATCACAACAGCAAGGAACTGTCCAAAAACTAAGAGTAACAAGCTACCATGCTGCCCATATTTTTAATTCCTCATACATAAATAATAAACTTGTGAATTTTCAGGTGATGTTTTTTAAGTCGGCTTATTCATAAGTTTCTAGAACTTTCAGGACTGGACAGGCTTTATTCATTGAGGCTGCAGCGCACATTTTAGGACAGACACATTATTTCTTCACCTTAATCTAACTCAGTTTGTACATTGACCTGTTTGATACCTTCTATTTTTTTTTATTTATTTATTATTTTTTTTTTATTTTAAATCTTTCAGTAACTTTCAGCATTGCAACTCCAGAGTTAGAAAGTTGAAAGCAAGACGGTTTATTTGAAGCAGTCCTCCATTTGCTTGTCAGGTCGTTTTATAATTGCGCCTCTACAGATTAGGGAAGGTTCGGAATCAAAGCTGTAATCAAGCAGAAAGCACTGCACTGGTGATTGACAAGGTTATATGATCAAACCCAGGGGACACGTCTGGGAGGAGTTCATGAAAAATGTAAATTACTTTGTACTCCAAAGGGTTTTGTGAACAAAAGGAGTCTTTAAGAGATTTTGGTAGCTCTCCTTATATGTGTATGATAAGTCTTACAGACTGGAGGCTTTAATATCAGTTGAGTTGCAAGCAGTAAAACGAAACCCGTACAGTGTTCCACCTGTTCATAAAGGCTGCTTGTCCTATCAACCCTTTGTTCCCATTGCAGTGGTAAGTTAGCACTGAATGTAGTCTTGGAAGCTTTTTTCCCAGGGTCTATATTGTGTAGATTATTTAAGATGATGCAAATCTAGTTGTTGCTAATTTTATTTTTTATTCTAAGAAAAATATTGGCTTCAGTAGACATTACTTTGTCATCTGTACAACACGTTTTATTTTTGACTTATTTTGCAAATGGCACAGGTATTGATTTTAATTGCTATTTTAAAAGAATGTCCATCTCTGAAGTGCCTGTGTGTGATAAGCAGATAAATTCAGAAGCAGTTCTATGGTGAAAATCTTAGTCCTTCTCTGAGAACATCAAGTGTTTGGTGTTTAGGTGATAAATGTTGTGTGCAATCCACAATAATGTCCTGCTTCACTGTCTGTTATGTGACTTAGCAAAGGTGCCTCAAAAATATATATGCATTTGGAAAGAGCCTGCAGTAGTCGGACATTAGTAACAAGTCAATTAACTTGCATCCATTCACCAAAAAACGTAATTCTTTTTCAGTGCACCTAAGAATGGATAAACTGGAATCTACTGTGAATATCTCGGGCAAAGCATGTTGATGGACATATTTATTTTGTACATGTCCTTAGTATGTTATCTATGTTGTAATCTTAAGAGTTCTAAAGTTTTGGCTGCATCACTCCATCACAATGAATGATTTTTTTTTTTTAAACTGTCATATTGTACTGATTGACACATAAGCATTGTTTTTAATTAAAACATAACTTTTTTTTTATTTTTTGGCTTTTCAATATTTGCCATGTTGTATAGCATAACATTCTAAATCTACATAACCCATGTCAGGTTTGGGGGTGCCAAGAGCCAAACCCGCAGTCTTAAGTAGGGGCACAATGACCTGAAAAGGTGCCATAATGATGAGGGCGTACAGTTTAGTAACACATTATGAAATACTCTTATTAAAAAGTCATTAACAAATGTAAAGCTTATCAGATTTTTAGTTCATGTACATTCAGATAGTTACACATCTAAATCGGGGGCAATTCATGTATTGGTAACACTTTAACCACTGTGATTATGATCTAATTAACAAACATATAATAACTCTTTACAAGGCTTTTTTACATTCATGTAAATGAGAGGTTGGTGATGGGGTCAAAAATTCTCTATTGAGTTAAGATTCTGATTCAAAATATTTGAGAAAAGTTAGTTTTAGCATGGTGTATGAGTGTGTGTCTGTGGAAAGCTGAAATTCATTTTCACATTTTAAAATTACAATGTTTTGTTGAATGGGTATGCAGTTTTTTAGGTTGTGTATAGTCCCTGGATGAGTGCAACCCAGCAAAGAGAGAACATTTTGGAGAGATTCACAGTCTTCAACCAAATTGCATGGTGTTTATCTTGTTACAGGTTCCAGACCTGTTTTGTTCCAGTTTGGTGGTGTACTTATCCAAATATTCTTCAAAAACAGTTGGACCTTTGTCCAAATATAACCTCCATAGCAAATGGGATTTCTTTACAGTCTGCTGTATATTTAGTGATGGGACCAGGCCATTTGATTTGCAATAACTTTGCATCAGTAGTTTTTGGGATTCATAATTTATTTAAATTCAGTATTCATGTACAAGCAGGTGCACATGAACGAGCACACATAAACTCAAAGATGTTTGTGTGGACAGAGCTGACGGCTTGTTTGCCCTTTCAGAGCATGTGCTCAATGATGAAGACGCATACACCCATCTCTAAAGGATAACGTTCACAGAGGCATAAGCCACTACAGGTAGCATCCTGTCTGTCTGTGTAGCGTGTTTATGTGACTTAATGTGCTTAGTTAGAAATGAAATATTTAAGTTCTTCTGATTCATTTCCCTGTTCACTACTCTCTACCTTTTAGGTATGTAGATATTTAAGTAATATTTAATGTACGTGACTCTTTTTTATTGTACAGTACAATCAGTTGCATTGTAAAATCTTCCATTCAGTGATTTCCTACACTATCACTAAAGTGTTATTTGCATCGAAGTAGCCTATGGACCATTCCATACCAATTTATTTTTTTTTTCGTTGGTTCTGCTTCCTTTTGCAGTGCCTAATCTAAAGCTGAAACTATTTATCCATTCTAGAGGTTTGTAATGGCTTGTTATATTGGCTTATAAATTCCTTATTTTGACATGTATAAAGTACATTGGAAATTCTTACATACATGTGCTAACTGATATGCAACACTTTGCTCTTCTCCTGTTCCTTGATTTGTAAGTATACCTTCCTTACCTTGGAACCTCCGTCTTTCTTGCCAGAAAATTCTTAGAAACTATTTGTTATAGATGTATGGTCATATCTCGGTTTCACTCTGCTAATGTAAGCAATAAAAGTTATTATGAAGTGCTTTCCTCTCAGCTCCTTTAAAGTCATGCATATGTTAAGATATAGTGGGTTGGATAATGGATGGATGGATGTTAAGTCAATGCTCAGGGACAAGTGCATCTGCTGTTTACCAGTGGACAAAGTGTTGCAGATGCTTTGAATTCTGTGTTCTTATTCTCTCTGTCAGTCTGCTTACCCAGTGCAATATATTTGGAAGCCAGAAGAAAAAACATTAAATCAGTATGTTGCGAGAGCATTGTCCCTCCATTGTACTGTTGGGGTTGGCATTAATGCAAGTGTGTAATGTACTTCTAATATTCAATTACTTCTCAACACCCTTTGGGAGAGTTTGTATATACACTAGCAGCACCTGTAGATCATATTTTTATTTATTAAGGATTTAACTAACCAAATGATGATTTATTTTATAGAGTTGTCTTTTTGGGTTCATATAACTATTTTGTTAATTTTGTCAGGTTTGATTAATTTCAGCATACATCAATTTTCCTCATTACCATATGGCATTTGCAATTGCATGTGGGATGTAGCATTTAATGTGGACAGCGACATCCCTTACATGTTCTGTAGTTGTGATAGCAAGAGCAATTTTCTACACTGTTGTGTTGTGCGCTGTGCTGGTAATAACACTTCATGAGAGGATCACTGAATCAACAAGTTGATTAAAAAGACAGACTCCGTTATGGGACCCGACCTCAAACCACTGGAAGTAGTAGTGAAGGACAGAATGAAAACAAAACTGAGTGCTATTATGAACAGTACTTCACATCCTCTCTCTGACACACTAATACTGAGGACTTTCAGCCAACTAATCATTCAGCAGAAGTGTGTCAAGAAACGCTATTGGGGGCCTTTATGCAGGCATATTGCTGTTGGTATAATGCCTCACTGTGACTCGTCCTGCTCTTTCTATCTTTATCCAAGTCTAGAAGATCTTTTATGCATTTTAGTGGGTGATTAAGTTTACTTGAGCTTCTGTGAAATGCAAAAGCCAAAAAATAAACACAGTTCCGCTTGGCCTTTCATAAAAAGATGCTAGTAGTTTAATTTAAATTGAATCTAAGATTAACCAAACTTGCCTTTGGGAGAAGACCACAGTAATTCTAGCAAGTCAATGTGCAAATGCTACTCAAACTAAATAGCACTAAAATTAAATCTTTGTCTCTGAAACTTTGAAAACGTGTTAATAGCCACTGTGACATACTGTTAATTTTTATGTAATGTATTATGATGCAAGTTTAAAATCTCTTCCCCAAAACGGGTTTGTGGTGGCACAATAATTAGTGCTGCCACCTCTCAGATCCAGCATCTGTGCTTGAATCTTGTACCCAGTCACCATCCTGTTGGTTTGGTGGTTACATTTTCTAACCATGACTTCATGGTTTTTATCTCCAAGTACTCCAGTTGTTCCCCCACATCCCCAAGCCTTCCATGTTAAGTTAATGACCGGTTCTTAATTGAATTTGAGTATGGATGTATACGAGTTGGCCCTGCAGTGGTCTGGTGAATCCCCTGCTCGTAATGATTCTGGGATAGACTGTAGCTCCCCATAAATCCCAACTTAAATTAGGCAAGTGTGAAAATTTATAGGTATACACATGGTCCCTTTCCCCAAATACACATCTGTTATCTGTGTTTCCAAAAAAGTATGGCAGTTTCTTCCTAAAGAGTACAATAAAATTTAGAACTGCAGAATTTTGATATTAAGAACCCTTACTACCACCCCCACCACATGGCTAACGACCTTACAATCTAAAAACTTATAAACAGAATGCTGTCATAACAGTATAGGAAAATGAAGTCTTTGAATGGAAAAAGCAGTGCAATTCCTTTTCCTCTCTCTTCCACAGATTTAAAAATATGTAATTTGGCAAAATTTAATTTGATACTAATACTTCATTCAGACCTTTTACATTCTAGTTGAGTCAATATCTGACATCTTAAAGCACTGTGTAGTCATCTTGGCACAGCTAAGGCATTTCACATTATGCCAGCCAAGAATCACAAATTCTAAATACTGTCCCTATATAGAGCTTAATTTTAAATGTGAGCTCAGATATGGGAGTAAAAAGAAAATCAATATCTAAATAGTGAAAGGAAAATTAATAAAGAGCCAGTATTGCCAGTTATTATTTATTTTGGCATACTGGTGTGACATATAACATTTAACAAGTACACCTCACTTGGATTTCCTCACTTCCTTAGTATTTTTGTCCCCTAACAATCCGACTATTTAGGGTTTTGTTTACCTTTGAACCTTGGCCTAATTTATCTGTTGACTTCATATTCTGCTGGCTAACTTTTGTTTTTGTTTTTTCCTGAGCATTTACTCCCCATTGCAGGTTTTGTGCTTGAGGTAGATGGGTAGATTGGGTGCATGGATGAATAGACGTTTTTATCCAAAGGAAGAAATTGTATTTTTACACAAACTCAATAATAAATAAATCCAAATATTATGACAAACAAACCCATTTCAGGTATACACCAGAATGACAAAAAAGAAAAACGTCTGACTTAGCAGTCACAGTTAGGCATTGTGCAGATGTATTGCTGTTAGTATAACAGAGCCCCAGTAGCGTTTCTTAACACACTTCTGCTGAACAATGTTTTGGCTGAAAGTCTTCAGTGTTAGCAGTGCTGTACATCATCTCTCTGTCACACTAAGATACAGACAATTCTCTTTGCATCAGGAAACAGTTCTGCTCCGGACTCTACGGTGTCTCATCCCCTTTATCAGTACAGCCCATAAGTGTAGCATCATCTGAGAATTTCTGTAGGTGGCATCATCTGGTGTTATTATTATTATTATTATTATTATTATTTTTTCTCCAGCCGTCTGGAGTTTTTTTGTTTTTTCTGTCCCCCCTGGCCATTGAACCTTACTCTTATTCGATGTTAATTAATGTTGATTTATTTTGTTTTATAATTGTGTCTTTCATTTTTCTATTCTTTAATATGTAAAGCACTTTGAGATACTGTTTGTATGAAAATGTGCTATATAAATAAATGTTGTTGTTGTTGTGTTAGATTTATTTAGTCTGAGGTGTACAGAGTGAAGAAAAGGAAGGACTGTTCCTTGGGGTGCTCCAGTGTCACTCCCATCCGTGTCAGGCAATACAGTACTTGAGCCTCACAAACTGTAGTCTGCTTGACAGAGAGTCCATTATCCAGGTCACCATTGGCTCATTCACCTACATATGCGTTTTACACGATAACAGGGATGACTATATGGTATTCAGGGCACTGGAGAAATCAAAAAACGACATCCTTGCAGTGCTGCCATCTTTCTCCAGATGGGAATAAGCCTTGTGAAGTAGATAGATAATTGCATCCTCCACTGCAGTGGGATCAGGTGGTCTACCACAAGAGGAATTACAAAAAATGAACAAAATTGGTTTAGTTACTGTCTTTCCTGTTTTGTATCAAGACACTGTGATTGTAGTTGATACTATTAAGGTGTCTTTTTATTGTATTTGAAGATGAAAATGGTTAAGTCGTGTCCATGGTCAACTTCTGTCTTTATGGGCACACCACCATCATTCACACATACATTTTTTTAATGCAGTTCACCCATTGTCACATGCAATACAGCACATTCATCCCACTAATATATTTAAACTGTCGGCCCGTTCGCCTTTCCCTACCTAGGTCATGTACTAGTGTTAATACTGAGACGTGGCCCATTTTGTTTACTCTTAACAGTTTTCCTGTGGTACTCAATGGCACTGTGTTTCACTACTGGTATATAGTGGAAATAAAAATCCTGCTTAACTATAAATGTTGAATCCTTCTTTCTTGCCAACAGTTTGGTTCCAAATTATGTGTTTGAGTTATTAGATACTGTCCTTATGGCCAGGGCAGAAATATCTATTCTTACCCAAAATATCAGATTCAAAAAAGCATCTTTACATTAATCATTAATTGAAATGCATACAATATACTCTGAATTTGTACTCAACAATCCACTGACCAGATGAATCTGATACAGAATTGCATGTAGAAACTATCTAATAAAACAGGAATGTTTATTAAGAGTTTAAGTTAAAGATCATTTATACTCATTTTGTCAGTTTATAGGACTTCTGTGATGTTGCTCTGAATTGGTACTATGAGAGAAGTTTGTGGAATAAAGCAGTTTTATTGTTTTCTATCTTGAGCTGTGTTCTACTAGTAGTACTAAACATCAATTTTTTCTTTTTACTAGAACACTTGTAATGATGTCCCGGAAAAAGATATTGTTGGTGTTCCTGGCAGTCAGCAGTGTAAGCTTTCTTCTGCACCAGGGAGGACATCTCACTTGGTAAGACTATAAAAATTTTGTGTAAGGCTGCTTCCTTGTCTTATGCATAATGACCAAATAGGGAATAAGTGTCTTCTTTTCCAATTGTAATTTGGAGCTTTTGATCACAGCCTTTGCAAAAACCAATGCATAGAATTTGTCACACACAAAGTCGCCATCTAGTTATTCTTCCTTCCTTTCAATTAAAATGTCTGACCATTGTGATAGATGTCCACCTCACCATATGTGTTGGGTTAACATCCACTCATATGTGCTAAAGGTTTTTGTTTGCATCCAAGTAGATATGGAGTACTCCTGTCTGCAAAGAAGTGATAGTATCAAATCCAGAACTTGAGACAAGTAGCTAATGTATTACAGGCACATTCTACAATAAACCAAGCTTTCTGTAATTAAAAGGTGAAAAGGCATAAACCAAAGATCAAAAAAGGAACACCTGTCTAGTTACAGTCAAAACAGCTCAGAAGTAAGAAGCCTTTCGTAGAAAAAAATGAAAATATTGCTCAAGGTACATAGGTTTATGTCCAAAAAAAAAAAGTACAGGAACATTTGAAAGACCAGAAAGTTTAATTACGACTGTCTGCAGAGGATCAAACAAATCTCGGATGACTAAAAAGTAATTGGGCACAGGATAGCAGCAGACAGCAATACAGGCCAGTCTTGACGGAACACTAACTTTCAGTTTATTCTTTACCCTCATCTTGTTGTGAAACCTTTCCTCAATACGCTTTGAATATCTTGTGCCCTAAAATGACATCCTAAAAATAACAAAATTATGACAGAATTTTTAATTAGAACATTGTAAATGAGATCAGGCCATTCAGCCCAACAAAGCTCACCAGTCCTATCCTCTTAATTCTTCTAAAAAATAACATCAGGTCTAGTTTTGAATGTCCCTAAAGTCCTACGGTCTACCTACAGCACTATGTAAACAAGACAATATTTATAATTTAGTGGTTTTTGTTCATATTCAAAGCAAATTGTTTTTTGAAACTTTTTAATGCACATTACAGGCAAATGGCTATCCCAAATTTCTAAATGCTTATCTGCCAATCCTTGTTCACAGAAGAGTGAAAAGATCCCTGCCCCAGTTTGCACCACTAACATGCATCTTCATTTGCCCTTTGCAATTCAAAATCAGGACAAGCATCATAATTGTATAATGTTATAAATTACAAATGATGAACCAATCATTATGGAGTTATAATGTCTTTTACGAAAGCTACAGTTATCTTCGTGTACAGTAAAACTGGAGTTGGGTGTCTAAATTTTTATTTCAACAATAAAATAATATACTTACTAGAATATTATCCTCATGTTCAACAGATTTTGATTTCACTGTTTCCATGAAAATGCTTTTACACAATTTGATTTGTCAATGAATGTTAGAAACATTATGTTAAAGTCTGAGAAGGTTCAAGTATATAAGAAGCTTGAAAAACAATAGATAATCTTTAATCCTATTAAGCTTTGCTTGACTGGCTGTTAGGTTGTCCTAATAAATACCTCTTTTACTTAGAAGAGAAAAAACGTTTCCACATCAGTTACAAGACTCTAGTGTTTGTTCCATATTCTGTAGACTATTTGTGTAAAGAAGTTCTTCCTGAATACATTTAGTCTTCGTTTACAGCCAAGTCATAAAGTACGTGATTCACTATCTAACTGAAAGACTTGTTTTATATCAAACATATTGATATCTACCACATAGAAATTGCTTCCAAGTATCCAACAAACTCTCACCACTTTAGGTCCTATCAACACCTGTCCTGCCCAACTCCAAGGTCAGTAGCCCTTAAATCAAAAGGACCTCCCAGATCTCTCCCAGAGATCATTTCCAGTTTGAGAGTCTGACCACTATCAGAGTGTCATTGACATACAAAAGTGCCCAAGGATTGAACACAGCAAAACTAGTACATGATTAAGCAGCAGAAAAACATGCTGAGGACTAGCAAGGGTCAGATTAAACAAAAAGCCAATAAAACTGATTAACAAGGACAAGACAAAATTGATGGTCAAATGTAGAAATTAAATAATAACCAGAACACACATCCTACCACTATTGGCCTACTTGTTTGAAAACTAGCTACTACTTTTTTTTTTTTACCGTGTCCTGTTCGGCTGTGAAGCAATCAGAATTGATGTCTGAATGCTGGCGACTAGCCTTACAGTTTTTCTCTCAGGTGGAGCGTTACAGCTTCTGCTGACGTCACGCCTGATACCAAAACTTTATTAAAAATATTTTTAGATGTTTTTAAGATTCGAACCGGACACGGAGACAAAAGTGAAAGAAAAAGAAGAGAGAGAAGGAAGAGATGGAGGTAAAGGGGGAGGGGGGGTTTCGTATAGAATAAACAATAAATGAACCAGAATCCGCTTCTAGACCTGCAGAAAGAGAGGGGGAAACAAACAAACCACAAGACAAAAACATTGCTGCATCAGCTACATGAAGATATATAAAAATGTTTGCTGACAATCATACAGTAATTATTACTGAGGCATTTAAGGCCACCACAACCTTAGATCATGTGCTGAAGATGTCCAAGTCATACTTATGAAATCACCATGTGAGCACCTGTGTGTGTACGACGCTTGTATGTGTAAGGTTTCTCTATAGGAGCATCCAATAGTGAGTGTGAAGGGCCACAGACCTGCCCCCAAAACGTGCGGAAGATGGAGGAGTTCCAAGCCCAGAGATCCAGAGGTCACCCCAGAGCGGAGACCCCAGGGAGGCCGTCACCAGAGAAGCCCCAACCCCCACCCGAGGGCAGAGGATCACCCGGGGTCACAACCAGCAGCCGGCAGAGTCCCGGAGATATCAACGGCAAGCCCTCAGGCCCGCCCGCAGCCGCTGGCCCCGAGTCGGCCGGGCCCGGAACCCAGCAGCCCGGGACCCGAGGGCACCCACCCCGCCGAGGATCCAACAGAGCCCAGGGAACCAGATCCCACCAGGCAGCCACCGGGAGCGACCAGACAGATGCTTAAGGCAGGGGGAGGGTAGGCAAAGATGTTGTAGTATTGCCAGATGTCCCAGGAGAGGGGAGGAGTCCAAAACCCCACCTGACATATACAGTCACACACAAACACAGTCATACACTCCCTCCCTCATGCTCTCACATACACATACAACCCAAGACTTACAAGGATGTACGCCAGACACCCATTCACACTCCCCACACACCCTACCTAACTCTGGTCCCGGTGCTGCCGCACCTGAGGTACAGCCATTCCTGGACGCCAGAGTTAGCCCGTTCCGCAGGGGTAATAGTGAGCAGGCACCCCATCCAACGCAGAGCAAAGCAACCCACCACTCCAGACCACAGGCAGACGGCCAGCTCCCACTCCTAGCCTCCAGCCCCGGCAGCTAACTGAGAACAGAGGTGTAATAAGACCTCTAGTCTCCCTCCGCCTGCTCTAATGTAGTGTTGGTGTGTGCTGATAAGGTGCATTTTGTGGTTGGGGCGCAGGCAGTGCCGGCACCATGTGGCCTACACCAGCTGATGCCAACACACAGCCCCACCTCCCCCAAAACTCTCCGTGACTAGGTGCAGTTTAAAATTGGAAGTGGACACCGCACTCGGAGTGAGGCTGAAATTTCCCCACCGGATGCCGTTGAGTGTGCCCACTCCCAAGGCCCTAAGTGTGCATTTGTGTGGAATGTTTTTGTGGAAGTGTTTAATGTGCAAATAAAATTGGGGTGTAGGCTGCCACAGGACTGCGGAAACGGGATCCATACCGCACCCCTGACTTACCCACACCCCAAGGCCCTATGTGCATGTTTGTGTGATGATGTGAAGGAGCAGGAGGAGGGAAATGTCTGAGGATGGGGAGGAACGGCTGAGGGGCCTGAGCCCTCCAGGGAGCCAGCTCCCCTACTGGCCCCAATAGGCACCTCCGCTCCCAAAATCCACCCGGGGCACGGAGGCCCCAGCCCATCTAGCCATGGCCCGAAGCAGCAGCATCACAGAGCCCCACGGAGTCTGAGGCCACCAACCCACACCACCCCAGCAGAATATTTACTCCCATCCCCACATTTACTCAACATTCAGATTAAGTAAGACATAAGACACCCAGGATAAAGCTGGATCCTCCCTCCCGGACATCCCTCCCCATGGTGGAACTGCCGACGTTCCGCCCTCTTCCCGCAGCGTACATGCCAGGACCCAATCCCCAAGGCCCCACCCATATCCCCATCCGGGACGGCCGCCCCAAACCCTAAGCCACCAGGCCCACACCCAGACCAACCCAGGGGCATTGGCCACTAGGCAGCGACCGCAGCCACCGCCAAGACCCCCTAAGGCCCTACACACAACCACCAGAAGCCCACCCCGAGGTAACCCAAGCACCACCAGAGTCGGGCAGCAGCCCCCAGCCCAAGACCCCCCTAGTGAACCCACCCCAGGGATCCTCCAGATACTCCAAGCTCAGACTCTCCACCACATCAACCACAGCATCCCGCAGGACCATATCAATGACCCTCCATCATCGCTATGTGATGGAACCGATCAAAGGAGCCCAGAGAGATTGATTTGAAGTGGAGGCAGAGGCTGTCTCAAGTGTAATATGATCCAATAAAAGATTTCTATACTGGTTAATGCAAAGATTATCTTTGTTTTTCCAGTTTATGAGGATAGTTTTCTTAGCGATGCATATGGCAGTGAGAACCACGTGAACCAAATTTGTTTCAATCGGGACATCCTCTAGGTTCCCCAGCAAGCAAAATGAGGGGGAAGTTGGGATATCACATTTCAGACACTTTGACAGGTCTTCACATACTCTATACCAGAATCCTGAACAGGTGGACATGACCACAGTGCGTGGATATAACTGTCAGGAATGTTGTCTGTGCAGTGTGTGCAGGTGTCAGATGGCACAAATCCCATCCTGAACATCCGATGACCTGTATAGTGTACTCTGTGTAGAATTTTGTATTGAATTAGTTGTAAATTGGGGTTTCTGATCGTTTTAAAAGTTTTTAAACAGGTTTGGGACCAGAAAGTCTGATCAAAGCTAACTAATAGATCCTCCTCCCATTTGCCTATAGGAATTGCTATTGTATCATCTATTTTGGTCAATGTTTTATATACTTTAGACAGTAATTTGGGGTGTTTGAGATTACAGAAGTCTAATACCCTTGATGGTGTTTGTAATTCTACTTTAAGCTTAAATTTTTCTTTAACTACTGATTTAATTTGGAGATATTCTAAAATCTATTCTTGTCTATCCCAAATTGGGAGACTATTCTGTTAAATGGAATGAAATCCAATCCTTCAACTATGTGTTCCATGTATAGAATTCCTTTACTTTTCCAGTATGGGAGGTTCATCATTTTATTGTTTTGCAATATGTCAGGATTATTCCAGATGGGTGTGTGTCTGCATGGAATTAGTGAAGACTCCGTCATTTTTAGATATTCCCACCATGCTGTCAGTGAGGTACTGATATTAATACTTTTAAAGCTTTCATGCTTTCTTATTTTTGAGCTAATAAACGGTAGGTCCAAAAGCTCTATAGTATTGCAAAGTGTCTGTTCTACATCTAACCAGGACTCATCCAGCGGGTTATGTTGCAACCATCTTGGTATATATTGGAGCCTGTTGGTTAAGAAATAATGATAGAAGTTGGGTAGATCCAACCCTCCTCTATCTTTGGTCTTCTGTAGTGTTTTTAAGCTAATTCGTGGAGGTTTATCCTTCCAAAGGAATTTAGTGATGGAGGAGTCCAGGGATCTAAACCAATCAGATGATGGCTTGTTTGGGATCATAGAAAATAAGTAATTGATTCTTGGTAAAACCATCATTTTAATTGTGGCAACCCTCCCCATAAGTGATATCGGTAAGGATTTCCATCTAGCAAGATCATCTTCCACTTTCTTTAATAGTGGGATGTAGTTTAGTTTAGTTAGATCTGCCAGCCTGGGAGACACATGAATGCCCAGGTATGTAATATTCCCTGATTCCAATTGTGTATTAAGGGAATTGACAAAAGAGAAATTAATTGGAAGAACTGTGGATTTTAACCAGTTTATTGAATAATCTGAAACTCTTGAAAAGGAGTTTATTAGTTCAATTGCCTGGGAGAGAGAGGATTGAGAATTCTGAAGATAAAGTAACACGTCATCTGCATAAAGACTGATTTTATGTTCTATGTTCTTACACTTTATGCCTTTAATAACTGTAGTTTGCCTGATTGCTGCTGCTAGTGGTTCAATAAAGATAGCAAATAGCGAGGGGGAGAGAGGGCATCCCTGCCTGGTCCCCCTCTGAAGACAGAAGCTATCTGATGTTTGGTCATTTGTCCTGACGCATGCTGTTGGTGAACTGTATAAAATTTTTAACCAGTTTATGAAGAAGTTTCCAAAACCAAATTTATGTAAAGTTGCAAATAAGAACTTCCAGTTAACTCTATCAAAAGCCTTTTCTGCATCGAGATAATATACTGGTTTCCATGTTTCTGCTATAAGAAAAGTCTATTAAGTTGAGTAATCTACGTGAATTTGTGGATGAATGTCTCCCCTTAATGAAACCAGTTTGGTCTGGATGTATTATGAAAGGGGTTACCTTCTCTAATCTTTTTGCAAGGGCTTTACAAATTATTTTCAGGTCAACATTAATAAGAGAAATTGGGCGATAGCTGGTAGGAAATATAGGATCTTTGCCTGGTTTTAACAGGAGACTAATGTTGGCTGAATTCATGTTTGGCTGTAGTCTACCATTTTCTTGTATTTCACACATCATTCTGAAGAATGTTGGCGCCAGAATGATCCAGAATTCTTTGTAGAACTCTGCTGGAAACCCATCTGGACCTGGAGCCTTCCTATTAGGCATGGAGTTAAGAGCTTCCTGAAGCTCATCTGATGTTAATGGCGAGTCCAGGACTGTAGCTTGGCTATCTGATAATTTAGGAAGTATTATCCTGTCTAGAAACTCATTGATCTCATTATCTGATGGGTTAATCTGTGGTGAGTACAAGGTTTTGTAAAAATCTCTGAAAGTGTTGTTTATTCTTTCAGGGTCATATACTATATTCCCAGTTGAGTCTTTAACAGCAGATATGGCAGTTTTCTCTTTGTTTATTTTTAACTGGTTGGCTAAAAACTTGCCTGATTTATTACCGTGTTCAAAGTTTTCTATTCGTAGTCTTTGTGCTAAAAATTGTGTTTTTTTTGTCAATAATTCCTTTAAGTTCTAGTTTACTTTTACGCAATTTGTTTTGTAATTCTTCTTCTACTAGCTACTACTAAGAAAATCGAAGGGTTTTGAATCTACCAAGAGATAAAGTAATATGCGATTGCCTCCATGTTTATATTGTCATTTCCCATGATGTCGCCAGCATGTCCAAATTTATAATACTTTACATTAGGAAAGAAATATAAGATAGTATTCATATTGACTTTGCAAATTCATGTTTTAACATGAAATGAAGTTACACACACAAAATTTGCTACATACTTTAGTGGGTCACCTGTGGAACTCTTAGTTTTCCTATTTTGAAGTGCCTCTGCAGCAGTTGTGAACCCCAGTCCATCCCTAAAGGGCTGAATAAAGCACACAGCAGTATACCCTGCATACCCAAATGCACCCTCCTGCTTCCAGCTAGTGGGCTCTGGGAATTATAATCCAAATGTGGTCCACACCTGTCGGTGCATGAAATTCATGATCCCTAAGTATCCACTTCTGGAGCTCCTTCAAATTCTCAATGGCATCCCTTTTTTTGTCTTCAGTTGGTGTTCATTTTAGTTGTCTTTGCCTGTCTTCTCTTCATATGAATGATTTCACCCAGGTTAAATGTTGTTCTACTGCCTATACTTTTTACTGTCATTTTCCCAGATTGTAGTCCAGTTGCTGCTGATGTTTCTGGCTTCTGCTAAAGGTTCAGTCTACTGAAAAGATCAGTCCATTCACCTTTTTAGAAGGTTGACTAGGCTAGATGGCTTTTAATTTATGTCCCCCATTCTTGCTTTAATAATAAGTTTTCATTTTCTTTCTTGCCTTGTTTTAATTTTCCCTCTAGGAATGGCAAGCCCTTCCATGTGGGATGCTCGTCATTTCGTCATCGAAGTCACCATTTGTCCAAGACGAAACACGCAAATATTGTTTTCCTCAAGACGCACAAGACAGCAAGTACAACTGTCCAGAACATACTGTTTCGCTTTGCTGAACGTCACAACTTAACGGTGGCCCTTCCAATCCAGGCATGTGATCACCAATTCTGCTATCCACGAGCATTCTCATCGCACTTTGTTCACCCTCATACTATGCCTGCACAAGTGGTCACCAGCCACATGCGTTTCAACCGTTCAGAGTTGCAGAAATTCATGCCTAACGATACCTTGTATATTACCATCCTGCGTGAGCCTACTGCCATGTTTGAATCTCTTTTCAGTTACTACAACCAGTATTGTCTGAGCTTCAAGAGAGTTCCCAATGGATCCCTTGAGACCTTCTTGGCAGATCCTCATCGCTATTACCGGTCTGATGAGAAATACTCCATGTATGCTCACAATACTCTGCTTTTTGATTTGGGTGGAAACAAGGATCATAACCCTTTAGATGGACCATATATCAGTGCGTTCATTAAAGAAATGGAGGAAGTGTTTTCTCTAGTCATGATTTCAGAATATTTTGATGAGTCGCTTATACTTTTGCGACACTTGCTCTCCTGGGACCTAGAAGATATGCTGTATGTAAAGCTCAACATGCGCACCCCAGAGTCAAAATTTAATCTCAGCTCAGATCTTCCATCAAAGATACGTAAATGGAATGCACTTGATGCCAAGATCTATGACTATTTCAATGCCACCTTTTGGAAAAAACTCCACACTTTTGGTCTGAACTGTGTACAAAAGGAGGTTGAGCTCCTTAGAGAGGCTCAAGATAAGCTGGTAAGGGGCTGCTTTGGAGGAGGTCTCCCTCAGTTACGCTCTGCAGCTCAGATCAAAAACAAAGAACTCCGACCCTGGCAGCCTAGCTCAAAAGTAGACATTGTTGGCTACGACCTTCCATCAAACATTTCCCGCAGCGCTGCTTCAGATCCCTGCCTCAAACTCATAATGCCGGAGGTTCAATACACGCATTTGCTGCTAAAATCACAGTCCATACGATACAGAAAGAAGTACCCTCTTAGGACCCCTTTAGTGAATTCAGCCAGAGCTGTTAGACATCATATACCAAGGAGCTCCTCGAGGGGCTCTGCTGTGCCCCCTAGATCAATTCTTCAGCAGCCCAAAATCACCTCTCAATGATGCACACAAAAAAAGTTCTGCTTAAAACTCAGTCCTGCTGCTGTGTTCCAGTGTGTGCTCTCAACAGCACGAAATTAAACCTGAACGTCTGGATTAAGTAATGTGCTTTATTTATTCAAGGTTATTTTATTAAACTTTCTTTAAAGTAAGGCGAGGACATGTGGACATCACCCATATACTTGAAAGCATTGATTGGGATGTCACTGGCCACTATATTTCTTAATGAAGAGCTGTCTGCCCCTTTTTTTTGGGGGGGGACTTAACTAAGCGTTATTGTAGTAGGTTTTAAAAAGTGACAGAGACTGGCATTAAAGAGCTACAGCTCCAATGATTTAAGGGGTAGAATTATGTCGTTACCTTTATGAAAGCAGGGTAGAGACAGCTAAATTGAGGAAATGAATTGTTAATTAGTGTATTTAGACCAGAGAGTAGAGGGGTTTTTTTTTGTTTCTTTTTTTTTTTTTTTTATGTGTAACCGACACTGAACATTTTGCCAAGACTGGTTGTTTCATAATAATGCTCCATCCATTATAAATTATTAACTTGATGTGGGCAAGCCAGTGTCCCTACTTTTTATCTCTAGAGCATACTAAGGTTGTTAAATGATGCCTGATCATCTACTCAGTTTGCTTGCCTTTGTAAGCGTTGGTAGGGTTTAAAAATGCAATATTTGTTTTGTACTGTATTTACAAGTCTTTCCCTTTGGCTGCTCAAGAACGACAAGTCTGTGCGAGTGTATATTTGAAATTCTGTGTGAATGGTGTAGCAAACAGGTACTGTACCAGGCAGTTATTTACAAGTGATATCTTTAAACTAATCAAGGCATTGTTTTGCACTGCATTCTGTAGTCTCCTCTTATTAGACAGATTATTGTGTTTATGTTGGATGTACATGTGGGCGGATATTGCAGTCATGCTGTTACGGAAATTTAAAATATTCCCAAGAAGCTTGTGTTTTCAGGGATTGTTGCTGATCTCCTAATAAAAAAATGATAAATAAAAGTGTACCCAACAAAACTAGCTTGATTCCTGAGTTAAGCAATAAAAGACTTTTCCTTTAACTTATTTAATGTTCACTGTCAACTGTCTTCCTGCTCAACTATGTAAACGTAAATTCTCACGTAACGCAGATCATTGTGTACTGTTTGGTGGCTAAAGTTATCATTCCGGATTTTCAGGTTTGTATGAGGCTTAAAGTACCCTTAATAAACACGAGAGGCCTTTGTGTGTTCAGTTCCTTGCCACAGAAATGCTGCAGTTTTACAACAACAAAGTGAGAGTCCAGTAAAATCCATAAGCACCCTGGCTCAATTTCGGTGTATGATTTATTGAAGGGTTTTAGTCGCAATAGTTCTAAACAGTGTTAAAATACAGATGATGTGCACAATACAAGATAAAAATAGGCTGAAGTATGTACCAAGAGTTTTTTTGGTTAGAGTGTGAGGTGTTTAGGAGAGATGGCAGTGGATTTTTTAACCAGATTGTTTAATGGAATCTTGGAAAGTGAATGGATGCCTGAGGAGTGGAGAAGCAGTGTACTGGTGTTGATATTTAAGAATAAGAGAGATGTGCAGGACTGCAGTAACTACTAGAATTGCTGTAACAGGCCTTGTTTTTTGATAGCCCCCTAAGCCTTGACACCTTAAGAAAACAAGAAAAAACTCTTCTTCCCCTTTCACGTAGGTTGGGTGTGCAAAGAGTGCCAAAAAAATGGGGTAAATAGTATACATAAAACAGAATATAAGTAATCCTCTTCACAGAGCTACAAGGGCAACGTATCATTGCAACCTCAGGGGAAAAAAAATATAGTAGTACAAGCCGACCCGCAGCGTATCATACGGCGCATAATTATTCATTGATGGGTGAACACTTCCTGAAAGACACAGTTGTCCAAATGGGGAATTGGTTTGAGGATACGACTGTGTGTGAATGAAAAGATGGAACTCTGGAGAGAGCAACATACAATTGTCTGTGAATGAAAACTGGTTATGCGAAGTTCGAGAGCAACAGTTTAATTGATGACATTTTTCCAGAAATATCCGACTGATAGAAACAAACAATTACCTGATGCAGGAATTTTATAACATTGAAAGAAGTGTTGTTTCCATGAAATACATTTGATGCGGTGGCCATAGTAGGAAAATGAACAGTCAACGTGGCTCAGAGCTGCATGTGGACTGTAGCAGAGATGAAAGCGACTGAGGCTGTGTTTGGTGAGGTGTTGTGTGCGGGCATATGAGCAGGCAGTGCGCATGCCTCGAGAGCGAGGGTGGACGCAGGAGGAGGGTTAGAGTTGGTGGGCGGACGACTTAGTCAATTATATCTATACAGTGGATCCTCGGTTTACGAGTAACTTGGTTTACGAGTGTTTTGCAAGACGAGCAAAATTTTTTAACAAATGTTGACTTGATAAACGAGCGATGTCTTGCAATACGAGTAGTATGGATACACTTTGTCTGCTGAGCGTCATGTGATCACTACTGAGCTCTTGGCGTGTGTCTCTCTCTCACTCGCGCACGTTTCTCTCTTATTTCGCTCGCGCGCGCTCTCTCTCTCTCTCTCTCTCTCGCTCTCTCTCTCTCTCTCTTCTCTTGAGGGCAATCGTCTCCTATTCTCCTTCTGAGTCTGTGTGCCTCACTCATATGTCAACATCTATATATGAAAATATGTCAAGATTCTTTTCTTTCTCAACCTCAGAGTGGCGCATTTAATTTCAAGGCGCTAAAATAATAAAATGTTATTCTCACTGCCAATGTTGAGTTTAATCAGCTGCTTAACTTGCAGAAACCCAGCCAGTCCTAAGTCCCCTTCCCCTGCACCCTAAGCAGTGTGGCTCATCTCCAGAAGAAATATGTATAACAAGGATGCTCAAGCAATAGTTCAATAAAATAGCATGCATTTTTTTATCCTTAGTCTGACTGATTTATTAAAATCTATATATTGATCAGGTGTAAAAGTAGTCAGAATGCCTCTTGAGTTGTTTATATTCTCTTGTAATAATGCTGCAGAAGAGAGAGAGATGAAATTTTGAAATTGTTTTTCATACACTTTTCAAACTATTTACGGTGGTTTCAGGGGTGGAACATTGTAGGAGCTAGTGTTTAATATGTCCTGCACAGATCTCTATTGGAACGTCACCTTTTGTAAAGCAGCACTTCAGCTCACTGCCACAGGCTAGAAGACCACTTCCAGCTACGTGTCGAACATCACATGCAAAACGAATGAAAAATGCTTATCTCTAGCAATTCAGTTCGGAAAACTTGTGGTGTTTACTGGGCAGCGGGGGTTCTTTTCTCACATGATGGATGGATTAAAAGGCAGAATTCTACGTGACCAGCTTCATCAAGCCCTTCCATGAGAACCCTAAATCCAAAGAGGACTGTTTCATTTATGTTAGGTAGAATGCCCAGAGGGGACTGGCCGGTCTCATGGTCTGGAATCCCTACAGATATTTTTTTTTTTTCTCCAGCTGTCTGGAGTTTTTTTTGTTTATGTTCCCCCCCTGGCCATTGAACCTTACTTTTATTCGATGTTAATTAATGTTGATTTATTTTGTTTTCTTATTGTCTTTTATTTTTCTATTCTTATGTAAAGCACTTTGAGCTACTGTTTGTATGAAAATGTGCTATATAAATAAATGTTGTTGTTGTTATCTGTACGAGCGTATATTGTTTACTACAGCATTGTGACTGTGTGTGTGTGCGCGCTGTGAAGTGCAAGCCCCCATCTTGCACCCCAAAACATGAAGTTGAGTCTTAGTACTTTAACAACACCAGCTTTATTCAGCTTGAAACAGCAACAGCGCTGTTATTTATTGTAGCGGGATCTTTATAATGTTCCTTGTATGACCCATTGATGGCAGGCGCTTATGGCATGTCTGCCATCTTTTTGGATGCGCTTATACAGCAAACTGCTACAGCGCTGGGAGACTGCGATTGCTTTGGGATACTCCTCCGCGCGTCGTCCCGTTGGGTGGAATCCCACATGAGTTAAGAAACTCACTCACACCAGCCATGATTCTTTTTAAAGGTAAAGTGCAGGTTAATTTGTTTTAAATATGTTTACTTTATATTTTGTATTAATCATTTTTATATGAATAGTTTTGGGTTGTGGAACGAATCACCTGAGATTCTATTATTTCTTATGGGGAAATTCGCTTTGATATACGAGTGCTTTGGATTGCGAGCACGTTTCTGGAACAAATTATGCTCGCAAACCGAGGTTCCACTGTACTAATAAAAGGCAAAGCCCTCACTCACTCATCACTAATTCTCCAACTTCCCGTGTAGGTAGAAGGCTGAAATTTGGCAGGCTCATTCCTTACAGCTTACTTCAACAACAACAACATTTATTTATATAGCACATTTTCATACAAGCAGTAGCTCAAAGTGCTTTACATATTAAAGAATAGAAAAATGAAAGACACAATTATAAAACAAAATAAATCAACATTAACATCGAATAAGAGTAAGGTTCAATGGCCAGGGGAGACAGAAAAAACAAAAAAACTCCAGACGGCTGGAGAAAAAATAAAATCTGTAGGGATTCCAGAACATGAGACCGCCCAGTCCCCTCTGGGCATTCTACCTAATATAAATGAAACAGTCCTCTTTGGATTTAGGATTCTCACGGAAGGGCTTGATGATGATGATGGTCACGTAGACTTCTGCCTTTTAATCCGTCCATCATTGTTTGAGCATCATGAAGCTTTGAGTAGGTGGTGGTGGCGCAGGCTTACAAAAAGTTAAGCAGGTTTCATTTCGAAATTCTACACGTAACAGTCGACAACGTCCGCCATGTTGAACTTTCTTATTTATGGCCCCATCTTCACGAAATTTGGTAGGCGGCTTCCCTGCGCTAACCAAACCGATGTACATACTTATTTCGATGGTATGACGCCACTGTCGGCCGCCATATTGAACTTTCCAACGTCACTAATTCTCCAACTTCCCGTGTAGGTAGAAGGCTGAAATTTGGCAGGCTCATTCCTTACAGCTTACTTACAAAAGTTAAGCAGGTTTCATTTCAAAATTCTACGTGTAACTGTCATAGCAGTCGACAACGTCCGGCATGTTGAACTTTCTTATTTATGGCCCCATCTTCGCGAAATTTGGTAGGCGGCTAACCGAAACCAATGTACGTACTTATTTCGGTGGTATGATGCCACTGTCTGCCGCCATATTGAACTTTTCAACGGTCTTTGTTACTTATGGGCCCATCTTCAAGAAATTTGGTACGCGGGTTCCCAACGCTAACTGAATCCTACTTACGCATATATATACGTCCATAGCCTGCAGCTCGGTCACCGTGTGAGGCGGCATTGGGTCCCCCATCCCAACTCCTCCCACGTTGTTGGCTGTTTGCCTATATAAGGCCGTCCGTCGCTCCAGTCTCTACATTCCCTTCCTTGCTTCGCCACAGGATTCACGTCTCCCTGCTGATAACTACAGCCTTTTTATTTAATCCACGGCTTCTCCGCTGTTTTATTGTTCGTTTATTATGATTATAGTTATTGTGTAGGTATTTTAGACTTACTTTACATTGTTTAGGTACCCATTTCCTTTATCATTCCAACCGTACCCCCATTAACATGTCTATCGAGGTGATCACCATCGATCAAAGAACTGTCACTTACCAAGTGGTTTCCATGCCCGGAGATGGCACCTACCTTTTCCATTCTCTTTTTTACATATTGCACGGCCATATCAGGCTCACTCTTGATATCCGGAGGAACATTGTGTCTTATGTATTGAATGACTGGGACAGGTTCAAGGTCTGGACTGATGACGGTAGAAGACATAATTATACTACACAGGAGCGCACTATAAGAGTGAAATGCTTAAGCCCTTCACCTGTGGTTCTGCATGTGAGTTGATGGCTTCCGCTGAATTGTTCGGTTGTCGCTCTCAAGTGTACCGAAATGGCCAAATATTTTACACCTTTCGACAACCGCCAATGCCTCTTAAACATCTTAGATTCACAGGTGACGATTACAGAAGTGGACACTTTGATGTTTATGAATGTTTAAACTCTCAAAAGCTGGATGTGAAGTTATCGATGAAACCAGTTGTATACTTACAACGCTTGACAGATGCCGAATGTCTCTTAAACACAAGTCCTGCAAATACTGTCGTAATTGAAACAAATCATGAAACTCAAACCGATTATGACAGCAATAACCCAAGCTGTGAGATTTGAAACAAGATTACTGTTCACATGGCCAACTGTACGTTGCATGCTTAAGAGTAAGCTCAGCGCACAGCTTGGTCATATTACAACCGGAGGGCCGAACTCACAATGTGGTATACAAAGAGATCCTTAAATAATTATTGGCATATTTTCCCTCAGTTTTAAAAATGTTTAATTTTCTTCTTAATAAAAATTTTATGGCAGTACTTTACCACTATGAAACGCGGGTATTTTGCTAGTATATAGATATAAGACAAAATGAAAGGATTGATTATTCCACTCTACAAATACAGAACTATCACGTATAAGGATAATAGCTGCTTATAATGGACACCCAACCTGAAGTGCTATCGAATGTTTCACCCCACTTCTTAAGGATCAGTCATTCGTGCTACAGGTCTATTGGTTAAAGCCTCTAGGCTATTTGAGGGTTTGAAAATAATTGCCTACTAAATCACAAGTGTGTACTTTACAGATCTACTGATAGGACTAATGGGAAGCCCTCTCTGGTTAACAAGACACTCAATGAAAATGTCAGAAGACAAGAAGTTAGGTTTATCTACATTTCTTTTTGTATCATCTGTGTCCTTTCTGATTGCTTTATTGTTTGATCCTCTTTTTTAGGGGGTAGTATTTCCTAAAATCATACATAACACTTGGAGATAAACTGGGAAAGTTCATCGTGATTCATTTTCAGGAGTATAAAAATGAAAATCTGGGAAAAAAGTTTTATTAATGAAGTTAAGTGTAAATGATAAAAATGGATGATGGATGGCATCTGGGTTAATTTTGTAATTTTATTTTTGTCACTTTTACCCATGGCAATGGCCCAAACTGTATCTTAGTGATATTAAAGATATTTTGATTAACCAAATACAAACATTTTAAATCCAATCTTATTTAACCTACTGCATTTACATTTCCCACATGAGTTGTATACTTTTCAAATGCATTCACCTGTCGGAGCTTAGCGTCTGTGGCGAAAAGATGCTTAAAGGATTGGCCGTGCTTTCACTCAGGTAATATCCAGGCATTCTTTCTTTTTTGTGTATGACACTGAAAAAGACAAAGTGTACAAATTTAAAAAATGAACAGCTAATTAAATGGATTTTTTTTTTTTTTTGGAAATTGTATTAATTTGATTGCAATCAGTCCATACAAATCAATCAATTTTTACAAAAAGTAGGATTGAGAACAAGTCGACCCCCACCCCTGAGAGAGAGAGAGAGAGAGCAAGGCTTGTAAACCTTAATTGATAAGCTTGATAAGCCAATAGAGATGAATGGAGAAGAAAAAGAAATACAGAAATAATTGCTTCCTCTGTGCTTTAAGAGCTTATTCTAAAATATTACTGATTAGATCCTGCCATGTTTTGAAAAAGATCTGTACAGATCCTCCAAGTATTTGATATTTTCCAATTTTAAATAGCATATAACATCGGTTTCCCACTAACTTAAAAGAGGAGAGTTAGGATCTTTCCAATTTAGCAAAATTAAGTCTGCGTGCCAAAAGTGTAGTCAATGCAATCACAGTTTGTTTGTCCTTCTCCACTTTAAACCCATCTGGAAGAACCCCAAACACAGCTGTTAATGGGTTAGGAGGGATTGTGAAACCAAGGCTGTCTGAAAGGTAATTAAAAATTTTGGTCCAGAATAATGTTAATTTGGTGCAGGCCCAGAACATGTGACCCAGTGAGGCTGGGACCTGATTGCAGCATTCGCAGGTTGAATCATGCCCTGGAAACATTTTGGAGAGTTTTAGGCGAGACGGATGTGCTCGATTATATAATTTTGAGTTGAATAATTGTAATGTTTGCACATATGGAGCTCAAGTGAATTCTCTGCATTGCCATTTTCCACTCCTTTTCTGATATGTTGAGTGATAGATCTTTTTCCCAGTGTCCTCTTGGATCTTTGAAAGGGAGGGACTGTAAAATAATTTTATATATTGCAGAGATGGTGTCTGAGTCCTTAAAATTGAGCAATATTTTTTCCAGCATGGATGAGGGTGCAAGATGAGGAAAATCGGGAAGGTTCTGTTTAACAAAGTTCCTAATTTGAAGATAGTGAAAGAAATGTGTAGCTGGAATGTTAAATTTGGAATATAATTGTTCATAGTATGCAAAGACGTTGTCTATATAAAGATCTCTAAGCAAGTTAATCCCAAATTTTTTCCAAATATTAAAAACTGCATATGTTTGCGAAGGTTAAAAGAGGTGGTTTCTCTTGAAGAAGTGCCACAGATAAAAGCTTCTCCATCTTAAAATGCTTTCTACATTGGTTCCATATTCTGATTGAGAGAAGCACAATTGGGTTATTAGTATATTGCCGATAACTTGCATTTATTGGGGCACAGAGCAGGGAATATAAAGAAGTACTGCAGGATTTTACTTCTATTGCGGACCAAACCTGTGTATGTTCTTCTATTTGTGCCCAGGTTTTTATCACTTGTATGTTTGCTGCCCAGTAATAAAACTGGAAGTTAGATAGAGCCATGCCACCTTCGGCCTTTTGTCTTTGTAGGGTCGCTCTTTGGATACGTGGATGTTTTGAGTTCCAAGTAAATGACGTTATTGTTGAATCTAATTGCTTAAAAAATGATTTATTGATGTACAACCCCAAATGAGAAAAAGTTGGGACAGTGTGGAAAATGTGAATAAAAAAAGAAAAAAAGCAAGTTATAAATTCTCCTCAAATTTTATTTCATTGCATACAGTATGAACATAAAATAATTCATGTTTTTTTTTTTTATCAACATCATTTGATTTGTAAATAAATATCCATTCTTGCCATTCAGGCTTGCAACACATTTCAAAAAAAGTTGGGACAGTACAGCATTTACCACTTTGTACAGTTCCCCTGTCTTTTAACAACACTTAAAAGACGTTTAAGAAATCAAGTGACTAAGTGTTGCAGGTGTTAGTTTGTCCCATTCTTCCTGTAAACAACGTTTTAGGTGCGCAACAGTACGGGGTCTTCGTTGACGCATTTTTCATTTCAAAATGCGCCAAACATTCTCTATAGGAGACAAATCAGAGCTGCAGGCAGGCCAGTCAAGCATCCGCACCCTCTTCTTAAACAGCCATGCCTTTGTTATGCGCACAGTATGTGCTTTGGCATTGTCTTGCTGAAATAAGCATGGGCGTCCCTGGAAAAGACATAGTCTTGAAGGCAGCATTTGTTCCTCCAAAACTGAGATATACTTCTCAGCATTGATGGTGCCATCGCAGAATTGCAAGTTACCTTTGCCGAAGGCACTGACACAACCCCATACCATGACAGACCCTGGCTTTTGGACTTGTATCTGGTAACAGTCTGGATGGTCCTTTTCCTCTTTGGTCCGCAGCACACGGCGCCCATTTCTTCCAAAAGATGTGAAAAACCGATTCGTCTGACCACAATACACGTTTCCACTGCACAATGGACCATCCCAGATGCCTCCGAGCCCAGAGAAGTCGACGGCGCTTCTGGACACTATTTATGTAGGGCTTCCTTTTGGCACAGTACAGTTTTAGCTGCCATTTCCTAATGTAACTACGTACTGTAGTGCTTGAGAGTGACTTCCTGAAGTAGTCCTGAGCCCACGCAGTTATATCATTTATTGATGAATGACGGTTTTTAATGCAGTGCCATCTGAGGGCTCGGAGATCACGGCCATTCAGTTTAGCCTTGTGCCCTTGGCCTTTGCGCACGGTTATTTCTCCAGATTCCCTGATTCTTTTCACTGTGTTATGCACTGTAGAGGGAGAAATGCCCAAATCTCTTCCTATCTGTCTTTGAGAAACGATTTTCTTCATCATTTTAAAGATTTTTGCCCGCATTTGGTGGCAAACTGGCGATCCTCTGCCCATCTTTGCTCCTAAAGGAGTAGGCCTTTCCTCGATGCTGCTTTTGTACCGAATCATGATTGCAATCACCTGTTAACATCACCAGTTTCAAATCACATCATTATTTAGTTATTATACCTCATTACTACCCCTGAATTGCCCCCATCCCAACTTTTTTTGGAATGTGTTGCAAGCCTGAATGGCAAGAATGGATGTTTATTTACAAATCAAATGATGTTGACCAAAAAAAACAAGAATTATCTTGTGTTCATACTGTCTGCAATGAAATAAAAGTTAAGGGAAATTTGTAAATTACTGCTTTATTTTTTATTCACATTTTCCACACTGTCCCAACTTGATTTGGGGTTGTATATTGGAATGTTTTGAAATAAAAAAACGAGCTTAGGAAGAATATTCATCTTAACAGTGTTAATTCTTCCAGCTAGAGTGAGATGAAGGGTTGACCACCTATTTAAGTCTTGCTTGATTTTTTCCATGCAGATAGCGAAATTTTGTTGATAAAGAGCTTTATGTTTACTTGTGATGTTTACCCCTAGGTATTTAAAACTGTTCTGCAATGATAAAAGGTAGGGTGTCTAATCTAATATTATATGCTTGAGAATTCACTAGAAAGAGTACACTTTTATTCAGATTAATTCTGAGACCAGAGATCTTTTGAAATTCTGTGAGTGCTGTTAAGACTATATGCAGATGATATGGTACTGTATATCAGACCCACAAAATTCTGTGCCTGCAGAGAAAATTTCTGTTCCAGTCCTTCCCCTTTATCCCCTAATCCCCTTTATCTGATCAGCATTTCGACAGTGTATTGCCAGTGGTTCAATGGTGATTGAAAACAGTAGCGGTGACAAGGGGCATCCTTGTCTGGTACCACGTTCTAGTTTAAAATAGTCTGAACAAATGTTGTTGATACAAATTGAAGCTTCTGGATTGGTATACAGTAGTTTGATCCATGCACAAATGTTCGGGCCAAACCCAAATTTCTCCAATGTAGTAAAGAGGTATTTCCATTTAATCATGTCAAATGCTTTTTCTGCATCCAATGATAATATTTCTGGGGTGTTTGACTTAGTTGGTGAGTATACAGGTGCTGGTCATAAAATTAGAATGTCATGACAAAGTTGATTTATTTCAGTAATTCCATTCAAAAAGTGAAACTTGTATATTAGATTCATTCATTACACACAGGCTGATGTATTTCAAATGTTTATTTCTTTTAATTTTGATGATTATAACTGACAACTAATGAAAGACCCAAATTCAGTATCTCGGAAAATTAGAATATTGTGAAAAGGTTCAATATTGAAGACACCTGGTGCCACACTCTAATCAGCTAATTAACTCAAAACACCTGCAAAAGCCTTTAAATGGTCTCTCAGTCTAGTTCTGTAGGCTACACAATCATGGGGAAGACTGCTGACTTGAAAGTTGCCCAGAAGACGACCATTGACACCTTGCACACGGAGGGCAAGACACAAAAGGTCATTGCTAAAGAGGCTGGCTGTTCACAGAGCTCTGTGTCCAAGCACATTAATAGAGAGGCGAAGGGAAGGACAAGATGTGGTAGAAAAAAGTGTGCAAGCAATAGGGATAACTGCACCCTGGAGAGGATTGTGAAACCGAACCCATTCAAGACTGTGGGGGAGATTCACAAAGAGTGGACTGCAGCTGGAGTCAGTGCTTCAAGAACCACCACGCACAGATATATGCAAGACATTGGTTTCAGCTGTCGCATTCCTTGTGTCAAGCCACTCTTGAACAAGAGACAGCGTCAGAAGCGTCTCGCCTGGGCTAAAGACAAAAAGAACTGGACTGCTGCTGAGTTATGTTCTCTGATGAAAGTAAATTTTGCATTTCCTTTGGAAATCAAGGTCCCAGAGTCTGGAGGAAGAGAGGAGAGGCACAGAATCTACGTTGCTTGAGGTCCAGTGTAAAGTTTCCACAGTCAGTGATGGTTTGGGGTGCCATGTCATCTGCTGGTGCTGGTCCATTGTGTTTTCTGAGGTCCAAGGTCAACGCAGCCGTCTACCAGGAAGTTTTAGAGCACTTCATGCTTCCTGCTGCTGACGAACTTTATGGAGATGCAGATTTCATTTTCCAACAGGACCTGGCACCTGCACACAGTGTCAAAGTTACCAGTACCTGGTTTAAGGGCTATGGTATCCCTGTTCTTGATTGGCCAGCAAACTCGCCTGACCTTAACCCCATAGAAAATCTATGGGGTATTGTGAAGAGGAAGATGCAATACGCCAGACCCAACAATTCAGAAGAGCTGAAGGCCACTATCAGAGCAACATGGGCTCTCGTAACACCTGAGCAGTGCCACAGACTGATCGATTCCATGCCACGCTGCATTGCTGCAGTAATCCAGGCCAAAGAAGCCCTAACTAAATAGAGTGCTGTACATGCTCATACTTTTCATGTTCATACTTTTCAGTTGGCCAACATTTCTAAAAATCCTTTTTTTTGCATTGGTCTTAATTGATAGTCCCAAATTCAGTATCTCAGAAAATTTGAATTTCATTAGTTGTCAGTTATAATCATCAAAATTAAAAGTAATAAACATTTGAAATACATCAGTCTGTGTGTAATGAACGAATCTAATGTACAAGTTTCACTTTTTGAATGGAATTACTGAGATCAACTTTGTCATGATATTCTAATTTCATGACCAGCACCTGTATTACAGTAAACAGGCATCAAAGATTTGAAGATAAGTGTCGACCCTTGATAAATCCAGTTCTTGTGATATTACCGAAGGGAGCACTTTCTCCGTCCTTCTAGCTATGATCTTTGAGAGTATTTTAACATCATTATTCAAAAGTGAAATTGGTCTGTATGATTCACATTGTAATAAGTCCTTATTTTGTTTAGGAAAAACAGTGATTAATGCTTGCCGAAAAGGTTGAGGAAGAGTTTGTCTCTGGCTTTTGTAAATGTTGCTAATAGGAGGGGAGGTAGCTGAGTGGAGAATTTCTCTGAGGATATATTTGTCTCTTGGAAGAAACTGATTTGTTTGGATATACAATCTGTACAATTCTCGTTTGCTTATAGAAGCGGGTTGAGACGCCATCTGCAAGATGAGTGTGTGGGGCATAGTAACTTTAGCTCCAAGGTATATGGTCAAAAATAACAATAGCATCGTATTTGCAAGATTTAATCAGGGCAAGAAATTATTATCTATAAAGAAATAATAAATTCTTGAGTAGCAATGATGTACTGGTGTGTAGAAAGAATATGTTTGGTTTTAAAAACCTCCAGTGGTCTGATAAGTTGTGATCCGTTATAAACTTTGTAATTATCTTTGCATTTTGTATAAATTCCTTATCAACATTAGGTGCATAAGCATTTATCAAAATCATTGTGCAGTTAGATAAGTTACCCATGACCATCACATATCTCAATTCAAGATCCAATACTACATCTGATGTTACAAATGAGACTATTCTATGTATGAGAATTCCCACACCTCTAGTTTTCTTTGTAAAGCTAGAATGGAACATTTGGCCAGTCCAGTCCTTTTGCAGCCGGAACTGATCCTTGCTTAGTAAGTGGGTCTCTTGTAAAAATACTATTTTAGCATTTAAACCTGTTAGGTGAGAGACTACTTTCTTTCTCTTTAATTCGTGATTCAGGCCTTTAACATTCCAGCTCATAAAGTTAACTGTCCCATCATGGAGACATTGATTCTGAATTTTTGATGTCATTTTATAGTCTTAACTGGAAGTGAGACAGATTTAACCTTAATTTCCTATTTCCCCAAGATTTATTGCCATGCAGCCTATTGTTACGTTGGTAGGTATAATTATAAAGATTAAAAGGATAGTGTGGATGTGGCCCGGACACAGACAGGCAGACATGTTGTTTTTCCACTACCACACGTTTATTTACAAATATCCTATTTACAAAGTCCAAAAGTGCACACAAACCCGCCAAAGTCCTGGCCACACAATGCCTTTCTTCGGGCCGCCTTCACACTCTCCTCTGCTTCGTCCTGCTTCCACCCGACTCCAGGCTCAAATGAAGGGAGGTGGCCCCTTTTATCCACACCCAGATGTGCTCCAGGTGCTCCCCGGCAATCACCCACCGACACGCCCCAGTGTGGAGGAAGTGCCGGCTGTACTCCCGGAAGCTCTCCGGGTGTCCCTTCTTCTCTTCCCCCCAGCACTTCCTGGTGTGGCGGAAGTGCTGAGGTCCAGGGTCCCTGGCAGTGCCCACGGGCCCCTACAGGGTTGGGCTTCCAAGCCCTCTACCCGTGGCCCCCAAAGCAACCAGGGTGGCGGCCCCCACGTGATCCAGGGCAGGCGTAGACCCTCTTCCGGTCCTTCAGGGCGTCCCGGCCGGGTCGTTGTCCCTGCCATCCCTGACAATAGATGAGGTATAGATTTAGCCTGCTCAATTTCTCTCCCCCATAACCCCCCACCCTCCCATTTTGCCTCCCCACGTGAGGCTAGACCCCACTTCACATAGTCCCAGTCCTCTGAGATACCCAGAGACAGCACGTCCAAATCAAAAAAAGCCCCCACACAGCGGTGTTTTAGGATTAAAAAATAAAGAAATCTATTACCAATATAGTCTAAATACTATATGCCTAAAATATAATCATTAACAAACTTTGAACTTAAAATGTATATAATCTTCAGCAATCTTAATGTATTAAGATTATAAACCCAGGGAATGGTGTTAGAAAGTGTACAGAATAAGCATAGTAAGTCTTAATGCAATAATAGCAATAACAATAAACCAAGGGTATGATGTTAAACAGTCTCGTTTAGGGTAGAGAAAAAATAAATAAGATTTAAAAAAAAAAAAAACATTTAAACACAAACTTCTATAACTGTAATTAAAACATTAAAAGATAGCGTCCGAGTAATAATGAGATATACAGTATAATGATAAAAACCCGTATCTTAACAGATAGATCAGACAGTAGGTTATTTATCCTTGCCATGTCATGACAGGCTTGACTCACTATTGCGTTTCAGAATAGTGTCGGTATCAGCTTTCTTAATTCCTTTTCTGCTTCTTCCTTGCTGGCGAAGACATAGAATTGACCGTGCAATTCCACTTTCAGTTTGTCAGGATATAAGAGGCTGTATTTGATATTGGCTTGCCGTAACCGCTGTTTAATATTGTAGAAGGCTGCACGTTTATCTGTTGCTAGAGAAATCAGGGAAGATACGAATGTGGTTATTTTCATATATAATCTCTTGCTTGTGTCTGAGGAGTTCCATCATCTCTAGCTTAAATAATAATCTCTCGAAGCGAATAATAAAAGGTCTAGGTCTAACGGTATTTGATCCGCGTACGCGATAAGCCGCTGCTATCTAAGAATCTGCTTTTAAGTTCTCTCCAATTATTTTAGAAAATAGTTCAGCTGTGAATTTCACTGGGTTTGGACTTTCTCGATTTTCAGGTAGACCTTCGATTCTAATATTATTCCTCTGCTTCCATCTTCCAAAGTAGCAAGTCTGTCGTCGAGTTTTTTGCATTCGGAGCTGGCAGTTGTTGCTTTTTCTTCAGCACTGGCAGCTAGATTTTTGGCTGATTCAATCCGAGTCGTGAATGTCTCCTTGACATCCTCCAGTTGATCAGCAAGTGTGCTCAGTTTAGACGAGGTTTCCTGAATGTGCTCTTCAATTTTTTCCCACCATATCTTTAAAGACTGCCTAAAAGCGAATACATATGCGTTCCTCTAAGTCTTTATTATCTTGCTGCCGCGTCTATCGCAGCTCCTGTTGCAGCTTCTCATTTGCTTTGTCCTTTGCCTTCTCGCTTTTCTTTATATCTTTCTTTATCTCTTGCTTGAGCTCAGCAATCATCACCTTCAGTTCAGACAGATCATTTCTGTTTTCGTGCACCGTAGGTGAGGCTGCGGGCACTTTTGCAGCTGGTGTTCCCGGCTCGTGTGAAGTAGTTGAGAGCGTGGACTGCAAGGCCTTTTCCAGTTTCAGATGATCTCCAATCGGCGAGCTATCGTGACCTGCATCACTCACACTCGTACATTTGCTCCCCATTTCGCTTTAAGCCGGAGACGATGTAGCAGACCGTGGTCCCAAGGAGTCTGGGCTTTCGCCTATCTGATCCTGGTCAGTCTCTAAAAGGCTGTATCTTGTGCTTGAACTTGGGCTTGCCGATCTGAGCTTGGATGTAGTTTTAGTTTTTATTTCTTTCTGAACTCCTTTCTTGTTGGCCATGTTTATATATGTTTGCATATACTGTAGTAGTACCCCTCAGGTTGGATAAATACAGGATATCTCAGGATAATAAGCAGATAAAATGAAAAATAACACCGCTTCTAGCGGAGCTCCGCTTCAGACGTCCATCTCTCACAACGAATGGAATCTCTCAAATGGAAATATTTTTAAAAAGAGTCAAATGTTGGTCACCTCTTTTGCATATGAAATTTAATTGGAATAAAAAAATCTGCAGGTTTTATAGTTATGTAAGGAAAGTGAATTGTTTGTAACTAATATTTTACTTCCCATTGATCCTTTTTTTTTTTTTTCTTTTTTATACCATATATCATGACTTTTTGCCACACTGTTTCGTAGACTGGAATCCATAAGCTGGAGGAAGCTAAATCTCTCGCATTTTTTTTCAGACTTAAGAGGTCCTGTGCTCAGGAAGTCAGTGTGACACAGCAACATAGCTGAACATGTAAGCGGCGCTTTATACTAAGAAAGTATTCAGTCAGATTGGAATCCTCCTTGAGTTCTCTAGTGACTGCCCTCCCAACTCAAACCGGCAAGACCTTAAGGTGAAATGACTACAAAAAGGAGTCCTCCTAGACACAACAACAAAAGGAAAATCCAAAATGCAAGTGTATACTGAGAACCTGGGTGTACACATACTTCTGGTATTCTGCAGTGTTGTTTGCAGTTTTCTAGAAGTGTGTGTCCAATGTGGAAAAATAAGATGCTGGTTTAGGTAAGCAGAAGCCCTACCTGAAATGCCAGGCTGCTGCACTGCTTGGCATACATTAACGGAGCAGGCAAAGTGACCAACTTTTTCCTTACTTTTTATGTTTTTAAAAATCTGCCTAAATTGAATATATAAGGTGCCTGGGGTCACTGGTCAGCAGAAAATGACCCTAAAGTCAAAGAAAAATGCGTCTCTTCAAAGTGGTTAATATTTAATTACAAAATCTCATGAGTAACCCCCCTTCAAGGCCTTAGATGCACCTTTGGCTGCCATGACAGCCTTGAGTCTGCGTAGACAGGTCTCTACCAGCTTTGCACATCTGAACACTGCCATTCCTCCCCCCAACCCATCATTCTTCTTTGCAAAACTGCTGAAGCCCTTTGAGTGAACAGCCGTTTTCTGGTCTAGGCACGCAATCTCTGTGGGATTGAGATCTGGACTGAGAGTTGGCCACTCCCGTATATTAATATTATTTGTAAGCCATGCCTATGTAGCTTTGTGTTCATTTTTGGGGTTGTTAGATACTTTATTAATCCCAAGGGGAAATTCACAAGTTGTGATGTTGTTTGAAAAGAAATCTTCTCTGCTTTAGGTTTTCCTCCAGGATTTCCTTGCATTTTGATGCATTCATCTTTCCTTGTACCCTCATAAGCCTTTCAGGGCCTGCTATGGTGAAGCATCTCCACCCTACGTCACTGTGGGGAAGGTGTGTTTTTGATAATGTGCATTGTGTGGCTTGTGCCAAACATGGTGTTTTAATCTGATAGCCAAAAGGCTCAATTTTGTCTCATTATGCCACTGAACCTTCTTCTGGATGACAACAGTCTCCCATGTGCCTTCTTTTTTTTTTCTCCTTTTCAGTGCATTTAAACTACCATCAATTGAAACCCAGTGGCTCAAGCCATGTGATCTCCATTGAACTAATCACTTGATTTTTAAAACTGGCTACACCAGCGATGATTTAGATATGTCCTATTAATACTTACACAAACAATTATTTTGTGTGTGTAATTAATTTGGACAACTTTGCAGAGATCTGTTTTCACTTTGACATTAAAGAGCCATTTTCTGTAAATGAATCAAAAAGCCTGAACCCTCCCCAAAGCACTAATGCTAGAAAACTGAAAGCAGGCTTCACCTCTGAGGGATGGTGGAGCTTTGAGGCAAAGTAAGCAGTAGAGTGCATCAGCAAATTACGACAGTGCAAATGAATCTTTCCAGTAGATCTCGGATGGCAGCACTTGACGTTTGGAGACTCTGAACCTTGACCTGTCCACCATGAAAGAAAAAAAAAATTGGAGAAAATTTAAAGAGAGACAATGGGAAAAATTAATAAATGGAGTTAGACAAATCTCCTCCATCAGTGCCAAGGCAGTTTAGAAGAGCACAGGCCGTGTGCTTGCTGGCAGGGCTGCCAGTAGCAACACTGTTTGATAACTGATGACGTTGGTTGGTGAAAGGCAACTTCTTCGAGGATTCATCACGAGCAGCAGACAACATTAGGTTTTGTGTAAAAATCCATAGATTCTTTGGCAGCACTTTAAATATTGTTCAGAAAGCAATGAACCTGAAGTCATTTTGTGGAGAGAATTCCAGTTCTGTGGAAGGGGCTTAAGCTATAACTGCGTTTTGGTGCCATCATCATTGCAATTGTAAAAACTGTATGAAAAAAACTGTCATTTAAGTTATAGATTTGCTAACTTAAAGTCTGAGGTTTCCCCTTAACAGGGGAACATGTGACATATCATAATTAACTCTTTGAGGGCTGATGCTGAGTACTGTCTAAAGGATTGTAATCAACTGTAAATGGTGACAAAACCAACTGTTCTCTTTTAGTTAGGAAATGGCAATGTTCACCAGGAGGGCTGCCATTTAACAATGGTAAGAGGTAGAAACCAGATTGCAATGCACTGTGATCATGACCCCTGATGATGCTGCTGCCCCAGCCATGAGAAGACAGCCTGGCAGCAAGCCTGTTGCACATTCTTGACAAACAGGCAGACGCGGCATGCAGCAGCAGATGTTTAATGTTGATTTCTGTGTGAAACCATTTCTTTTCAGAAACTGTTTTTTTGGAAAAATTATTCAGCCCTCGGAGTTAAAAGCCCTATTACAATGTACTGAGTTAAATATTAACTGTTATGTCTGATGCCAGATAAAACATTTTGCTCTTAACATTGCAAATGAAAAAGAACTCATAAAACCTTCAGCTCGATGCTCTTTATGACCTCTCCTTCTTAATGGTATGAACAAGCTTTAGGATGAAAACACGTAAAATGGGAAGTTATGCCCAGTGTTTTGTTTGACTAGTAAATAATTAAAAAGACTGCCAATGTTCTCAATGTGAAGGAGGTGGTTAGGAGTATGTAACAGTGCGGATTTTTGTATAAATGCAGATGCTATTCTTTTTTTTTTAATGTAATTGCTAAGATTTTTAGAACTTAAACAGCATGCGCCATCCTGGTCAAATTTTTAATGGTGACTTTTTTTTGGCTATTAATTGAAATATGTAATGGGAGGCAACAAGGTAAGGAAGACAGAAGTTTTGAAGTAAGGTAGTGAAACTCGTTGAGCACTGATTGATACCAGCGAGTGGTGATGTGTGGGATGTTAATCAGCACATGCAACTAAGAATTTCACGGTACTTTGTAATGTGACAGTAATGTCCCTATATACCTACAGTATGTTGTCTTCCAGCTGAGACTCTTCTTTCTCATTAACTCCTTATCCATGTCCTCTGCCTTCTCATCTTGTTACTCCATTCATTATGCATGTTTTCATTGTGTCCCTTCAGTCAGGTTCAGTTCCTGCTTCCTTCAAGCTTATCTCAATATTAAGGACAGTAAACCTTTTCTTACTCGTTCACTCATGACTAATCTACCTTTTCTGTTCAAAGTCTTATGTTGTGATCAAATAGGACTAATAGAATGCCCTAACAAGCTTCAGTGAAAACCAAACCTCTCGCTGGGGACAAAGTTCTGTCTACCTAAAAAAAAAAGAGAACGGCAGAATTTAGCAAACATTTTATAAAGTTAAAATACTAGCAGTGATCGGCAGCAGAAGAGGACAAAACCAAAATAGTCAGTAGAAAATGGTTAGAAATCGCGCCCCCCAAATTTTTAAAGACATAGATCTTGTTTTTTCATCATGAATCGCAAGGATTGTGGCGGTAAATGTTCAGCCAAATCTTATACATTTCCTAGCTTGTGCACTATGTACTTAACCATATACATGACAGCCCCCTTGAACTGCAGAGACACAAAATGGCAGTGATATAAAAAACAATGATTCAATACTTAGAGAGATGAGAGCTTACAGCATGTAAATAATGTCCATAAACAAAACCCATCAAGCAGAAGTCCAATATTTTCCTAACATCCTTAAGCTTATTTTTTCTTTTACATCTCAGTTTAAAAGTGGCCATACATAATTTCAAAAGCATACCTGGCATCTCTTACCGTGATTGAATCACCAATGACAATGTTCTATGAAGGAGTGGTCTTGGGGAAAGGCAGTTTAAAGAGAGACGCCGTTCCAGGTAGGTTGGGCGTGCAGTGGGTGTCAGAAAAAGGGGGTCAATACAATACACTGAGCACAAGTAATCCTCAATACAATATAATAGTGCAATAGGAATATTACAAGTACAGAGCAGAATTCAACAGTAGATAATATCACATAATACGATTTGGATTTGTTCAGTCCTGGAGACCTTGGTCATCAAACTGCCTCCTATTGGCCTTTCCACAGCCGAGTCAGCGCTGGGCCAGCCAATCCGATGAAAGGACCCCTCTACCCAATGATTCCTGTGCTCCTCCTGCTAGGGACCCCATGCTAACCATTCAAATTGATCATTTGCAGTAAGATAAACTGAGGCAAAACCAGAAGATGGAAGTTGTAGTCAAAACAGGTAGCAAAAGAAAATATTTAAATTTCTCCGCAGAAGAGTTTTTGTTTTGTATCCATAAGATTTGATATTGTGTGCTTATACAAGCAGGGGGTGATGACTTAACTTTCACATAACCAGCAAAGGGCATTGCAACCGTAAGCAACATGGCTGTGACCTTTGAAACAAAATGGTGGCTGCTGTTCTAAAACTAGAACACAAAATTGTGCTGTGATGACGTCACCAAAATAAATATATCTCGACAATATTAAAAGATACTTATAGTTAATTTGAAATCTTTGAATATTTTAATATAATAAGTTATATTGAGCCGATTAGTAAGTTAGAGTCAGGATTTCCACTAACCTGAAATAACTTATTTCTCCCTTTTCTAACCCAGTCTGGCACTCTTTAAATTCAAGAAGAACCATGGATGCTCAGAACCTCCCCTCAAGTTGTCAAAGAGCTGGTGTGAACTGTCCTCCAGTTTGTAGTGGTATCACACTCCTGAACATGGGTGGCAATACAGAGCTTGATGGCATCACCATGTCTAGACTAAAGTTGGGCTGTAGGACTGTAGTCAGATTTTGTTTTAGTTAAAATAACTCCGGGGGCTCTTCCTATCCTAGTCCGCCTTGTGGTTCTCTGAATGAGCACAAGTTATTTATGAAATCCTTTATGGTGCTGACTGGCAATATGCTATCAAGGTAATAAATTAAAAGCCTTTTTCACACTTCCTGAGAGAGGGCAATTTTCCTAAGAATGGTTAAATGTCAGGTGGCACGCAGTTAAGATGGCTTCCTCTTCGTGGTCGAGTTCTAGTGTCAAATCCTTGCCTGTGTGCTTCCTCAGTGGCTGGGTGGATTTCATCCCACAAAGACGGGGAGTCTGATTGGCTCCCAAGCTGGCTGTGGCTGTGTCAAGAAGTGGACAGAGGGGCCTTTGGATTTCCTTACTGCCTCGTGTCTAATTGGATCATCAAGTTTGGATAAGAACAAATGAATTGACCAAGTGGTGTGAAGATGGATATTGGAGAGCATATGGAACACCAGCAGTTAAGTCTTTTACTTTCACCTGAAATATTTAAACAAATAAATATACCTGTTTTTTTGACTTGTATCTAAGAAGTAACATTTTGCTGAATAACTGAAAAATAATTATATGGCTTCACAGAGGCATTGGTCCACATAGCACTTGTCATAGTAATGCATGTATGGCCAGGTTCTTTTTTTTTTTTGCCCGTACTTTTTCTTCTTCTTTCAGCTACTCCCATTACGGGTTGCCACAGCAGATCATCTTCTTCCATATCTTTCTGTCCTCTGCATCTTGTTCTGTTACACCCATCACCTGCATGTCCTCTATCATCACATCATTAAACCTTCTCTTAGGCCTTCCTCTTTTCCTCTTCCCTGGCAGCTCTATCCTTGGCATCCTTCTCCCAATATACCCAGCATCTCTCCTGTGCACATGTCGAAACCAACGCAATCTCACCTCTCTGACTTTGTCTCTCAACTGTCCAACTTGAGCTGACCCTCTAAAGTCACTCATACATTATTTACTAATTTTTGCCCATACTGTATTTGTGTATTCATTTTTGCAGTGATTCTTATGTTACTAGAATTATAAATTTCCCCAAAGGACATGCTGCCCAAAGATCATGGCAAGCAGACAGCAGCCCATAATGCATCCTCTTATGGCAAGCCGAATTATCATTTTGAAATGCCTTACTGAATTTAAAGATCATGTCTATGAAACTGTCATGTTATATTTTATTACATTTGGATAGAGCTGCCAGGGAAGAGGAAGGCCTAAGAGAAGGTTTATGGATGTGGTGAGAGAGGACATGCAGGTGATGGGTGTAACAGAACAAGATGCAGAGGACAGAAAGATATAGAAGAAGATGATCTGCTGTGGCCACCCTTAATGAGAGCAGCCTAAAGAAGATTTATCTGTATCTTTCTAATTTTCTAATATCATAATAATGAGATTCAAGTTGTTTTAGCTATTCTAAATAGTGTTTCTACCTCTGAAGGAAATGGAGATGCATCTGGTCCATCATACAACACCACCAGGCCGCTGCAATCAAAAATTTAGTTTTGTGGAATGAGCCTGAGGCGAGTTGAATAGCAAGAGGAGCTGCACTGATAAGAGGGGAGTCAATGGAAGCCAAACGACACTGAAAAGAGAAAAAGACCCCAGCAGCAAGATGACTCTGAAAAGGCACCAGTGTACACAGAGGATGGCAATTACAGATGGTGCCAGTTATGTCTTTTGACTGTCATGAGCCATTTACAAATGTATTCAGACTCGGCCCTCATTAGCACTTTGTACACAGTCCTTTAGCATCAGTTTACCAGGGTCTGCGTCAGCTTTGCACATTTTAGACTTTTAACATTTTGCCCACACTGCAAGATGACTTTACTCCAAATCTGTCAATCTTCATGTCATACCTCTGGTTGGCTCATTCCAAAAGCCAGGAATGCTTGTGTGTGTTTTTTTTTTTTTTGTTTTGTTAGTCCATTCTTTAGGGTTAATTTCTTTAGGGGTAATTTTAACCCAAACACCGATCACTCCCTTAAATAGGTTAATAGGATTTAACTCCATGCATGTTGCAACCAGTTTAATCGGCAAAACTGGCCAGAATATGAGGCCTCCACCACTAAGCCCAGGCCTTGTTGGTGTACCAGGTTTGGCTGAGGCTGAACATATAGTGCATTACGTTTAGGCCAAAGAGCTCTAGTTTCATCAGACCACCAAATTTTCTTCTAAGAAGTTTGAATTTAATAGTAATCATAATGGTAAAAACATAGTCTGACTTCCTGCTAGCCCCTAAGTTGGAAAAAATGGAGTTCAAATATGCAACAAAAGTTTTAAAAATTATCAAATACATGCACTTTAAAGTGGCGGAAGTTTGAATTTCAAAAATATTGCTTATGTGTTTCAAAGGTATGTCTGATGACAAAAGGATACAGGAAAAATATATATTTTCACAGATTCATGGTCCTGTTTTACCTGAGTCGCTTGTCTGTTGAAAGACAATTGATGGTAGAAAAAGGAAATAAAACGACACAAACAAAACAGGCTTGTGAATGACGGCATTCATGCTTCTGCTTTTCTACCAAAAATGAGGGGAACAAATAAAAAAAAAATATATAATTTTTGCAGCACCCTCAGGGTAATCAAGATAATTTGAGGTTACCTCACCAGTTGGCTGTAGCCTCTCTGTAGCTTCAGCTTACATATTTTGTTCCTTTTGTCTTTTTTCCCTTCTCATCTTCAGTCTGTTGCTGCTTCTCTTTGGTAATTCTTGTTCATACAGATATGTGCTGTGATCTTGGAGAGATTCATGGAGACAGCACTAAATGTGACTGAAGCGGACAGGGGTCTTGCACTGGGGTACAGGAGAACACAAGGTGACTATCTAGAATGGAATGGTGAATGGAACATTTAAGTGTCCTACCCAGTGTCTTACTGGAAGTGTGTTTGAGCCTCTTCTTACACTAAGGGAGGTAGTGTCGAAATGCACAATAGAGCAGAAATTACCTCTCCAGGGTCTCCTCAGCCTGCTCCCTACTCTCGCTGCAGATCACAATGTCATCCTCAAACATCATAGCCCACGGGGAGACTCCTGTCTAATCTCATCTGTCAACCTGTCCGTCACCTTTTGCAAATAAGAAAGGGCTCAGAGCCGATCCCTGACCTGTCTGTCACAAATTACTCCTGACACTCTTCTCCACCCATTCTACCCTGCCTGCACTCTCTTTTTCACCTCTCTTCCACAATCCCCATTACTCTGTACTGTTGATCCCAATTATTTAAACTCAGCCACCTTCACCAACTCTACTCTCTCCTTCCTCACCATTTCACTGACCTCCATCTCATTTACACACATGTATTCTGTCTTGTTCCTACTGACCTTCATTCCTCTCCTCTCTAGAGCATATCTCCACCTCTCCAGGGTCTCCTCAACCTCCTCCCTACTATCTACAGATCACAATGTCATCAGCAAACATCATAGCCAGGGTGACTCCTGTCTAATCTCGTCTGTCAACCTGTCCATCACAATTGCAAATAAGAAAGGTATCAGAGCCGATCCCTGATGTAATCCCACCTCCACCTCGAATACATCCATCACTCCTACTGCAGAACTCACCACTGTCACACTTCCTCATACATAGCCTGTACCACATACCACTCTTGCATACTTCTCTGCACTCCCGACTTTCATATTAGAGTGAAACATTTTTGGTTAAGTGCCACTTGCTAACCAAACTATGTCTTGCTTTTACCGTAGTTCTAATTGTTGAGTAGTAATCTCAATATCCTTGATATACCCAGTAAATAAAAAAGTGGCAATTTTGCCTTCACTTGGCATCCTCTTATTATTTTAATCACTTTAAATAAAAGACAAATAACAGAAAATGTAAAAGCAATGGGATATTTATTAGCACATCACAATACCAAATAGAAGAAAATATAATATGAAATAAACAGTCCTAGAAAAGCTTACTGAAAATTACAAAGGTCACGGGGTATTGTTGTCCAGGGCAGCCGTTGATTTTACTCATAGGTTACATTTTCTGATGACCAAATCAGATGGGCTCACGTCTCCTGATCTCTAATGTCGCTTCCTTTGCCGTTGCCATTCTGTTGTCGTCTTTAGTCACTTGAGTGAGTCATACTTGTGCTAAAATGCACACGTGGTTTCAGGACATGAGGTATTGTACGCATTTGATTGGCTGGCTTGACCTGATGCTGAATGAATCTGATCAGAGTGTTTGATCTTTTATACCTCCGTCGTACTTCTTTTCTCAAGATCTAAGCATATTCTGTAATTTGTAATCCTATGGCATCTATCCATTCTCAAGTTATATAAACAAATTAAAACAGGTTCTCAGGCATCTGTACTTATTTCCCATTCCCACCTCAAAATGAAACCAACTGAAACCAATACATAAAATTACTGATACAATGCAAGTAGAATATACAAGAAATAATACTTGTAATGCCCGTAACTAAAGTCCAGTAAATTCCCTTCATCCTGGAGTGTTTGTGCAAAATACTTAAAAGTTTCATTAAACAGTCTGCAGTTTAAAAATGGAAGATTTTCCACTCATGGGTAAGTGCCCACAAGAAAACGAAACAACAAGATTGCACCACAACATCGTTATTTAATATATTGAGGGATGCCTACAAATGTAATAAATCTATAAAAGGTGCAAAAAGAGGAAACGGGGTGCCCAAAACTCTGTTTAGAACCATGCAGTTCGACAGGGAGATTAAATGTATCCTTCATCATCTGACACAAAATGACAATGTATCACATTTCAGCAACTGTTAAGAAGGCACACCAACGTCTTTACTTCCTCTGACATCTGATGAAGCTCGGTTTTCTCTGTCTGCTTTCATTTATTTTTATGAGTGTGCCATCAGCTGTGGTGCAGATCACTAACAGCATCAAGTGGTCAATAGCACACACACAGGATAATTAAAGACATTCACACTCCATCCTACTGACAAATGGCTTAGGGCCCTTCAGACTTACATGAGTAGTTTCAGAGATGGTTTCTATCCCCCGAGTGTAAGGTTACTAAAAAGTCAGTTATAACAACAAATGCATTCATTATGCGTACAATGTCTGTCTACTGTATACAGTATGTAATGTATGTGTTTCATGCTACAAATGCTGTTTTTTTAGTGTGCCCCTTTGGTTGGCATTGCATTACCATCACTATTCTGGGGAGACCTGTGAGTAAGGGATTCAGTGTGCAATGTACACATGAAAATAAATTTCAACATAAATCCACCTAGACATAATAAGCAGGCATGGGAGCATTACTGCGCTTGCAGCGGAAAGCATTTTATTGTTCTAAGTGATGCTTTATGTTCCCACCTAAACTTATTTTTCTTTTTCTTGAATTTGTTTTAAACGATCTCCTCAACAGTTTTCAGTTTGTGGCCGTTGAGCAGCCTGCACTTGCACTGATTACACCTGACGAGGCGAGGGAGGTAGGGATTGGCTGATGTTGGTGGGCTCGGTCTTTATAAACAGGAATTTCTTTTTCAAGTTGACACTGGTGGGATTCAAAGCTGGTGAGCAGACTTGTTGGTATAAAACAAGCTGTAACCAATAAGCAGGTGCCAGCCCAAGACTGAGCCAAGCTGGGCTGCATCCTAGTAATGTGTACAGAAAGTCGGATAATTGGTGCCTTGCAGGTAGTATGTCACTGAGCCTGTTCTAAATACTGGCTGGTCCTGTTTGACCGGTGGCTTCTACTGCTCTGCAGTGAGGTATCATTCATTTCTGTTTGACCCCTGCTATGCTTTTTGTCCCAGGTAAGTTTGTGTTGCTGAGCCAAGGAGTGTCACAGCTTAATCCCTGCATATGATTTCTCATACGTGCCATCGAAGGTTCCTCAAGCTCATGTCCTAAACTGAAACAAGCTCTTAGTGACTGTCAAGGGGCTTTTGAATGAATTTGTTTTGTTCTTAGGATTCTAATAGGCTTTTGGTTCTTGAAATTGGAGACTCAAGTTCCAGACCAATCTTCCAATTTAATAGAGGTTTCCACATTGGTTATCATGACGGATTTTCCTCTATAGAGTGTGAACTTGGATGTCTGCTGAGCTGAAGACGACAAGTTATCAGCTTTGCTGCTTACACTGAAATATGTCTGTACCTCAAGTCCTCCCCTGTGATGCTGTAACCACGATGTGTATCTTAGACATAAACATTTCTCTTTATATCTTCATTCTGTCCCCATGTCGCATCCAACATGTAAAAAAACAAAGGTTTAAAAAGTAAAGCGCTGATCTAAGACTTGACAAAAAAAACCACAGCCACTCTGAGTCTGGAAAGGAATTTAGACAAGAACTGAAGACTGTGGAGCACAAAAAGAAAAGCTGGGGTTTCTCATTGCAATTGCGCTTTCTAAATAATATAACATTCGCAAACCTAATTTAGGGTTCTACAGTCGTAAGGTTTCAATGTGAAAGTGGCAAAAAATTGAAATATCTTAACTGGGATCTGCCCCGCTGTTCTAGAGGATATAGCAGCATTTTGGGTACAGCTCTTGTTTCTCATCCTCCTGAGCTACTATACACTTTTTCTGGATTATTAGTGCCTGTTTTATTTAGAAGTGTATATATCATTGTAAAGACGAATAAGAGAGGAAAAATAACATTATACATCTTCAGCTAACACTGAAACTTCAGGGCTGCAGTGGATGGCAGTCTAGAACCACTCATGACATGGCGTCAAACCACCGCAGGGCCCAACACATTCACACAGCAATACTTGCACAAGGCCGATTTAGAGGCAGCCATTGAGCTAAGCTGTAGGTCTTTGGGGATGTGGGAGGAGGACCAGAGGGCCTGAAGAAATGTCAGGAGAGATGTGGGGGAATGTGCAGACCCTTTGTGGACAACAACTGGGCATTGAACTCCAACCCAGGACTCTGGATCTATGAGGCGAGTTCCCTAAATAGCAAACACATGCTTTTCAGAACCTGGCACAGAATGATGATGTCTTATTCTTCACTGATTCATTGAGGACTCCAAAGCTCCCCTGAATGTTCCAGGAATTCTGGCTACGGGACAAACTGCTGTGCATTACAAGTGATGAGACAGATGGCTCTGAGGCGAGGAGAAAATGCTATGTGGCAATGCAATAGTTTCTGCCAGGAAGCAAAATTCAAAACAAATTTGTCAGAAAGCAAAAAAAGAAAACTCATCTTACCATCAGGATGGGAAAAGTCCCAAGGAGGAGCTAAAATACATGGATACACACTTGAGCCAAGAAGTATTCTGTATCAGCCTTGGAACTGCTGGGACGTAAAACCAAAAGTCAATCCAAAAACCAGTGCTTGGGTTGCAGACAGATTCACAGTTCACTCACGATTTGTGGAATGAAGAGCACAAAGAGAGGTGAAGGCCAAGTTTGTTGGAACAGTGAAACTGAGTCATATTGTATGACTATGTCAAGTTCAATGAGCACACAGGGCAGACAGAACTGTGAACTAAAACTCCAAAGAGAAGCAATCAGAACTTTACCAGCAGTTTGATATTGCATATGCATTATGCATTTCAGTACGCTCACAGGAGACAGCAAAGTACTGAAGAAGTTGGCCTTTATCGTTACTGATGTCAGCACAAGTTAGGAATACTCTCCTCTGCCTTTACTGTGACCATTGTTGGGCCATTGGAGAAAAAAAGAGCATGGTGCTAGAAGACTTATGTTATTTTGCATATGGACAAAGACGGAACACATCCACTGGGATTACAAGACAGGATGGCTTTCATTGGTCTGTCAAACAAAGACCTCAAAGCTTCACAATCAACTGTGAACTTTATTTGCATAATTCTGTATTTTTGTCAGTTTCAGTTTTGATTATTAGTTAGTTTCCAGGTATGAGAGTATGTTCTGCCTTGGGTTGAACCATTGAGGAAACCCATCAGCCTCAAGAGACTGCACCTAGTTCCTATAAAAGCTGATGGGAAATGCAGCCCGTCATTGTACATTGTATGCTCATGGTGTTGGTAGGTTCTCTCTCATCTTTATGATTGTGGCTAGCTGACCTTTTTTAGATAGCTCTGTTTAAGGAATTTGATTTCTGTTTGTTTTTAGACTTGGTACTGTGGATTGTGTTTTTAGGCAACTTTTTTTTAACTTTCTTTACATTTTTTTTGTAATAATTTTTCATTTATAAAGATTCATTACCCTTTTTGCGATCAAACCAGAGGTTCAGGATAATCCTTCTCCTTGTAGGGCTTTGACTTTATTTTGTTTTCTCATTTGTGTTAGGTGGTACATTCTGTTGCCAATGGAGTTTTCTCCAAAGCAGTTTAGGTAAGGCTTCCAAAATTCCGCCAAGAAGCAGGCCAGGATCTTCACTGGTCTGCCCAGTAGAGGCTGATTTATTTTAGCCAGGCACCAAATACTACCTGCTGCCTTCAGCTGGAGCAGAACAAAAAATACTATAAACGTCGCAAAGACCACACAAGTAAGAGGGTTAACATAAACCTCGGGCTTGATCGCTGAAAGGACAACAAAGAATATAAATAAAAGATTTATTACAAAGAAAAATTCAAGTCCAGAAGCTCACAACAGTCAAATGAGGCACACAGCAGTTGCCTAAAAAAGGCAATCCATAGAATCCGACCTAAATACTTATAAATCGAAATCAAAATCCTAAAATGCAACCTAAAATAAGTCAAACAGCCATAAAATCCAAAGAAACGCCAATCATAATGCGAAGGACTTGCCAAGACCATGCGTGTACAATGTACCACAAGGGACTACATTTCCCATCAGCCTTTTTAGGAATGGAAGCATTCATTCAACAGGTTTACAGGCGTTGGCAGATCTCGGGAGGTGGATCTGGCCATGCATATTATATAGTCTTCTCTATTGAACCTCACAATCTTAGAAATAACCTGTCTATTGTAATACAGGGTGTCCCAAAAAGAATATCGGATTTTTAAAGAGCTGTAGCTTGGCACCCATTCATCGGAGACTGCAGAGCAACCTATTGGCATCTTGAGGAATTAATCTAGGTTCATTTCACATATAAAAAAAGAATATCGGAGTTTCAAAGAGCTATATTTATTGAATTATACAAGCATATACAAAAACTGTTATATTCATGTGTTTCCCGCGCAAAAAATGTTAGTCTTGGGGGAGTCTCATTCATGTTTGATAACTGCATGAGGGTTTTGTTCACCCCAAATTCGTACATGATGACAATTTACCTTCCCACTAATGTGAAACGTGGCCTCATCACTAAAGATAATCAAGGAATAAAAATCTTCATTGGTCTCCAAATTTTGCTGGACGAAAGTTGAAAACTCAACTCGACATGTCTTATCCCCTCATCTCAGGGCCTGAACCAACTGCAGATGATATAGGTTTCATAAGCAACCGAAATCGGTGAATTCTCCATACACTTGACTTTGGTATCTGTAACTCATGACTTGCTCGTCAAACTGATTTCGATGGACTCCAAGTGAACACAGTTTGCATTTGGGCGACATTCTCAGCAGAGGAGGAAGTTCGAGATTGCCCAATGCTTTTACCTTTGCAGATACACCCAGTATCCCAAAAGTGCCAGTACCATCAACAGACGTTATTGTCATTCGGAGGGTCAGTCCAATATTTTTGACGAAATGCCCACTGCACAGTAACAACCGATTGAGTTCTGGCGAATTTCAAATGCAAAAAGCTTTTTGTTATTGCACAGCCATAATTGCAAACGTAACTAATTGAAGCAACACACTGTTAGCTTTTTGATAAGCACTAGCACCATCTACCAGCAACGAAATGAAACTAGATTAATTCCTAAAGACGCCACTAGGTTGCTCTGCAGTCTCCGATGAATGGACGCCAAGCTACAGCTCTTTAAAACTCTGATATTCTTTTTGGGATACCCTGTATAATATCACTAAAAGTGCCTTGTAAAATCAAGAAATTAAATGTCATTTGGGCTTATTTTCTAATATTAATTTTTAATAGTAACTATTTATCTCTCCTTCTTATAAGTTCTATTTGTCTCCCCACAACCCAGCAACATTTTTTGCGGACTGAGATACTGAAAACTCATTCTGCCATATTTAAACAAGGCAGAAAATTGAAAATCTTTGGCAAAGGAACAGGGCCCCATTTATAAAGCTTGTGTACGCACAAAAAGAGGCTTGAAATCCACGTATGCAACTTTAAATGAAAATGTCGTGAACTGTAAAAGAAAACTTGACAGAGGAACATGCGTATATTTACAACACACTGACTTGATCTTAAGTCACATTTTGCGGAAACTGTTAAATGACAATGCCCTCAATCAAGTAGGGAATGCAGCTAAGTGACGACTCGCATGCATTGTAATTGATATCACCGAGGCGGTATGATAATGTGCATTGATGTGATAGATATATTAAAGCTCAAATGTGATGAATATCATGCACAAACTGTATTTTCGTTCCTTTTTAAGACCACAACATTTCAGTCCTATCTATCTTAGCATTTTGATGTCGGGTGATGACCAGCTGATGCTGCTTGCCAAGATGCCAGAAGTCACTGGGATTTGTCTTACCTGCACTTCAATGAAAAGCTACTGCAACTTGGGTAGAAAACAGGCCTGTCCTTAAACAGAGCATTGAAAAGTCTGGAAAACTAGCAGAACAGATGGCCAGAGGCAAAAGAATGACTAAAAAGGCAGACATAGTGCCATAATCAAAAGTCAGTTTTCAAAATTAAAAATAAATAAACACTGCCAGCATTCACTAAAATGTGCCCAGGGAAGACAATTGCAAGCAGAGATTATACAGAGTTTCGTAACACTAGAATACTTACTGTACTGCGTCAACATGTTTCATACCCGCACCAGTGCTGGTAACCTGACTGGCAAAGAGAATGGCAACAGTAAACAATACAGTTGTGTCCAGGAGCAAAGCACAAGCAAATAGAACAAAATAGCAATATGAGCAATTGTAATCATTACGTAGAATGCAAGGAATTCAAATTTACGCAGCAAAATAACAAAAGCGAGCTGTATGTTCAGTTATTGAGAGACCTTTTGTATAACTTGTAGTTTTTTCTGTCAATTTCCTTTCAAGTCACTTTTGACCTTTAGTTTTGTTTATTACTCGGCTCATTCAGTTTGTTTTGGCATCAGATTTCTTTCCTTGACGAACAAGTCTGCCGGGTTAGTTGGAATCTCCCCCGAGGTGCTAAGAACATTTGTCGGCCAGCTCTGAGGGTCCTTCAGAACCTGTTCTTCCTTTCCTTGAAATTGCACAAGGTTACCCGGCTATGGAAAACACCCTATGTTATAAAAGTGCCAATGAAAGGGCATTTATTCCCCTAGGACCTCAGAGGAGTTGCTCTTACTTCAGACATCATGAAGACCTTTGAGAAGCTGGTCCTAAAACAGCTCTGACCCCTGTTTTCAGAACATCTTGATCTTCTGCACGTTGCCTATCAGGCACACACAGATTTGGAGGATGCTGTCATCTACAGTACATGCTCCACAGAGCCTACACCCACCTGGACAAAGTAGGCACCACAGTCAGAATAATGTTCTTTGATTTTTCTAGTGCCTTTAACATCATGCTGCCACACTGATTGAGAAAAAAGTTCAAGGCTTTGCATCTTGATGCCCCCACAATCTCCTGGATCATGGACTACCTGACCAACAGACAGCAGTTTGTCGGGGCTGATGGACTGTGTGTCAAAAATGATGGTGTCTGATACTGAAGCACCTCAGGGAATTATCCTGTCTCCCTTCCTATTTGCCTTTTACACCATGGACCAATACAATTCTGACACATACCATCTACATTAATAATTGACTCGCTGGTAATCTACATAAAACTCCCAGCTAAAGATGCTTTTGGGGATGAGAACTATTAGACAGCACCAAAGCAACTTTATTGTCCCAGATGCCAACATCTCTTGGATGATTTTCTCAGGGTCTGCTTGGTGAGCTCAGGGAAGGCCGACAGGCCCTGTTTTATGGGAGCGATTCTATTCGTGTCTATGTAATAGTATACCAAATCAATCTGGTCCACGTCTGTCTGGGATATGGCAAGTCAGTCACTATATTCCAGCAGGAGATCTTGCAGCTGTTGATCCTGGTTGCTCATCAGACCCTCACAAAGTGCTCCAACGTGCTGTTCCAAGTACCAGAAATACCCACCGTATTGCAGGGCTGGAAGAAGCCAGGGTGTTTCTGAACACTTCTGGCATCCTAGCAACATATGCATGGGCCCTGCAGGAAATAATAAGGCACCCAAAGCAAAATCCAACTGTGTGCCAGTCTTCTGCAAAATGTCTATAACCAATAACCTGGGGTCTTTTATGGCAATGACCCAAACTCTCTGTGGCCATTGTCAGTCCAGATGTGCACAGTCACTGGGGCTTCTCCCAACATAGACACAATTGCAATGATTAAATTATCTTTGGGGTCTGTATCACCTGCACACTAAGCATATCCTTCAGAGCCTTTACAATATGGCCACCAATATGGGTGTAAAAGTGGCCATAGTTGCTGCATCTGAGGCATCCCACTGTTACAGGTGGAAGTGCCACACTGTATCTGGCTGCTTTGGGAATCTCCATGTGTCTGTTGTTGCCCAATGCACCCACAGTGTTTCCCAAATGGTCTTCTTCATGAAGAGTACCAGATGTTTTCCTAGCAGAGCAAAACTTTTGAATGTGACCCCTTCACCCACAGCACCAATAGACTGGACTGAATCTCCATCTGGGATGAAGCCTCGGAGTTAGAATCATAGCAACAGCTATGGTAGGGGAGTAGGACTTGGATCTCTCATCCGAGATCTGAACCTGTTGTAACTGATGAGCTTGTTGTGGTGGTGGTGGTGGTGGTGGTGGTTGTGCCAATTTCCTTATTTGTGACACAGTACCAGCTATGTCTTCTGCAAGTATCTAATCACTTTCAGTTGCCTTTGCCATAGTCTGTTAGTGTGGAGGGGTGAAGTAGGTATATGCTGGTGCAGTGACCTGGGTGTAAAATCCATCATGGGGCAAATCATTCTGATCTGTTTGTGGAAAGTGATGGAGTGTTAACTGTTAGCCTTACAAGGTACTGAATCTTGGGAGCATAGTTCCTGAGACCCTGGAGTAAAGCTGTTGCTGTGCACCCACGGGGGATTCAATTCAGCCAAATCTGCACTCTGGGCAACTTTTCCCCGTTCCATTAAGTTCTCGTCCGGTAGATCTTCCAATTCTACAAATGTCACTCTCCATCCAGTACTGCTGCTAAGTGCAGTGCCTGCTCCCTTTGTTCCCACCTATTAGCAGAGGCGATAACCTGGAATCCGTTTCAAAAGGTTTTTAGGGATTTCAACCATCCAACTGACCCACCATCAGCTTTTCTCCTTGAAGCAAAGGTACAGTATGTCATGGTGTTGGGTTCCACTGGTACCAGTTCTCTGTCTCTGGTCATCTGTCCAAACTCCCTCCTACTTCTGACACCACCTGTAAAGAGTACTGGGATAGTAGCAACAAGACCTACCTCCCACCTTACATAGGTAAACCCAAACAGGACATCTTTATTTCAAACCAATAATGCAACAACTGGTAGTTACTAATAAACCTTCCTGTTGTTTAGGCCACAGGAAGAGTCAGCTGGATTAGCAAATTCAATGGTGGCCATATTGTAATCCACACATCGACTAATCACAAATGGTGATTTTTTTTATCTGCTGGCTCCCATTTATCTTTCTTTTGGTTCCAGACTCTGCCCGTTTTCCTTCAGGTTTCGTGAAGTTTCTTCACTCTTTTTTAACCAATCCCAAGCCCCGCCTACCCATCTCAGCTGTTGATTGGCCACCAACATATAATCAGACAGTGTAGGATTTCACGTGGGTCTCTAAAACAGTGACAGTAGGCAGACAGCATTCCCTTTAAACTGGAGTTGCACAAACGCTGTAACAACAACAACATTTATTTATATAGCACATTTTCATACAAAAAAATGTAGCTCAAAGTGCTTTACATAATGAAGAATAGAAAAATAAGAGACACAGTAAGAAAATAAAACAAGTCAACATTAATTAACATAGAATAAGAGTAAGGTCCAATGGCCAGGGGGGGGCAGAAAAAACAAAAAAAAACCTCCAGACGGCTGGAGAAAAAAAATAAAATCTGCAGGGATTCCAGGCCATGAGACCACCCAGTCCCCTCTGGGCAATCTACCTAACATAAATGAAACAGTCCTCTTTGTATTTATGGTTTTCACAGAAGGATTTGATGATGATGATCACGTGGACTTCTGGCGTTTAGTCCATCAATGTTGGTGCATCATGATGCTTTGAGTAGGTGGTGAGAAACCGGTGAGAAACCGGAAATAGAAACAGAAGAGAGAGTTGGGGTCAGTACGGATTTTAGAGATACCATGAATAGTTATTATGAAGAATTGAACATACAGAGTATCAGGGTTAAGATAAAGTGAAGTTATAACAAGGCCATGTTAAAGTAATGTGTTTTCAGCAGTGTTTTAAATTGCTCTACTGTATCAGCCTGGCGAATTCCTATTGGCAGGCTATTCCAGATTTTAGGTGCATAGCAGCAGAAGGCCGCCTCACCACTTCTTTTAAGTTTTGTTTTGGAATTCTAAGGAGACACTCATTTGAGGATCTGAGGTTACGATTTGGAATATAAGGTGTCAGACATTCCGATATATAAGATGGAGCGAGATTATTTAAGGCTTTATAAACCATAAGCAGAATTTTAAAGTCAATTCTGAATGACACAGGTAACCAGTGTAGTGACATCAAAACTGGAGAAATGTGTTCAGATTTTCTTTTCCTAGTTAGGATTCTAGCAGCTGCATTCTGCACTCGTTGCAAGTGATTTATGTCTTTTTTGGGTAGTCCTGAGAGGAGTGCGTTACAGTAATCTAGTCTACTGAAAACAAAAGCGTGAATTAATTTCTCAGCATCTTTCAATGATATAAGAGGTCTAACTTTTGCTATGTTTCTTAAGTGAAAAAATGCTGTCCTAGTGGTCTGATGAATATGCGATTTAAAATTCAGATTACAGTCAACGTTACCCCTAAGTTTTTTACTTCCGTCTTAACTTCTAATCCTAATGCGTCAAGTTTATTTCTGATAACCTCATTGAATCCATTATTGCCAATTACTAAAATTTCAGTTTTCTCTTTATTTAACTTGAGAAAATGACTATTCATCCATTCAGAAATACCAGTAAGACATTGTGTTAGTGTATCGAAAGAATCGGAGTCATCAGGTGCTATTGATAAGTACAGCTGTGTGTCATCAGCATAGCTGTGGTAGCTCACGTTGTAACCTGAGATAATCTGACCTAACGGAAGCATGTAGATTGAGAAGAGCAGCGGACCCAGGATAGAGCCTTGTGGAACACCATATCGGATATCATGTGTCTTTGAGATTTGATTACCACAACTAACAAAGAATTTTCTACCTGCCAGGTAGGATTCAAACCAATTTAAGACCCTGCCAGAGGCCCACCCATTGACTAAGGCGATTTCTAAGAATGTTGTGATCAATGGTGTCAAATGCAGCACTCAGATCTAAGAGGATGAGAACAGATAAATGGCCTCTGTCTGCATTTACCCGCAAGTCATTTACTACTTTAACGAGTGCAGTTTCTGTGCTGTGATTTGTTCTAAAACCTGACTGAAATTTATCAAGAATAGCATGTTTATTGAGGTGGTCATTTAACTGCATAATGACTGCCTTCTCTAGAATTTTACTTAAGAAGGGCAGGTTAGAGATGGGTCTAAAATTTTCAAAAGCAGAGGGGTCAAGATTATTTTTCTTGAGTGGGGGTTTAACTACAGCAGTCTTAAGACAGTCTGGGAAGACCCCCGTATCTAATGATGAATTTACTATGTCAAGAATATTATCAATTAGCGCGTCTGATACTTCCTTGAAAAACCTTGTTGGTATTGGGTCAAGGACGCAGGTGGAGGGTTTCATCTGAGAGATTATTCTTTGTAAATCAGGTAAATCTATCCTGGTGAAAAAATTGAATTTGTTTATAATGGAGTACCGGGGCTTTGGAGGTTCCACAGTGTTGGGGAGATATACTATACTATTTCTAATAATCATTAATTTTTGATTAAAAATATAGCAATGTTCTCACTGGTTTCGCTGGAAGTATTCTGGGGGCATTCCTTAGTGTTACCTGGGTTTAACAGACGATCAATTGTAGAAAATAAGACTCTGGGATTACTAGCATTGTTATTTATAATATTAGAGAAATAGCAGCGCCTCTCAAGACGGACTGTGTTATTGTATTCTGTTATTTTAACCTTCAATATCTCATAATGGATAGTTTAGTTTTTCTCCATTTACGCTCAGCTCTACGACATGTTCTCTTTAAATCAGACACTCTTTGGGTCTTCCAAAGTATAACAATGCTAGAAGATTTTTTAATTGTCTTTTCAGGTGCAACTATGTCAACAGCAGTTCTTACTTTAGAATTAAAGTTTTCCACTTTACTATTTACATTATCCTTGCTATTATAGCTGGCACTATAAACGGACTGATTGCTTAGAATGTTTGTAAGTTTTAAAGCTGCTGATGAGTCAAAGAAGCGTTTTTTAACAATATGCTTCTCATGAATGTTTTCTATCATTATTTCTATATTAAATAGTAGAAGAAATGGTCTGATAGACCAATATCAATGATCTGCTTTATATCAACTTTAGTCCTTGATAATTAAGTCTAACGTATGACCTGCTTTATGTGTAGGCTGATTAACGAGCTGTCTCAAATCAAAAGAGTCCAGGAGGTTCATAAATTCTTTTACTTTTAGGTCACACTGATTATCGATATGAAAGTTAAAGTCGCCTGCAATTAAGAGTGTGTCATAATTCGTAATTAAAATTGACATTAAGTCAGAGAATTCCTCAAAGAAAGACGCGTTATATTTAGGAGGTCTATACACGGATAAAACTAGAACGTGAGAATCTCCATGAATAACAACGGCGAGATACTCAAAGGACTTAAATTTACCAAAACTAACATCTTTACATTTTAACCGGCTCGAGTAAATGTTTGCCAATCCGCCCCCCTTTTTCCCCTGGCGGTCTGCACGAGTAAAACTGTAATCCGGAGGCGCAGATTCGATTAAAACAGCTGCGCCATTTGAGTTAAGCCATGTTTCACTTAGTGCAATAAAATCAATGTTTCTATCACTAATAAGATCATTGATAAAAAACGTCTTGTTAGTTAAAGCTCTAACATTTAATAGCGCCATATTTAATGTTTCAGAGGGGCAGAGCTGAATTCTATGCCCGTTATTAGTTATTGGAACAGAAACTAAATTATTTTTGTTAGCGCCGCTCTGAGTGTATTTTTTATGTAATCTACAATCTGTTTTTATAGTTTTAATGCATTGTTGATCTAAAGTAGTAATTGCAACTAAATTATTGGTGTTTATGCCGCACTGCCTAGACGTTTTACGTGCATCAAGACTGGTTATTAAAGTATTAATGTTGTGCACTTTTACAGAAGACTTTATTGAGCCATTATGTCCTTGCAAAGCAGTAGTATTACGGAGGGAGTTTAAAGTAGAAACAGACAGTCAATATAGACAAATTACCTTAGCGATGTTTTCGGAGAGGACCCGGACGCCGAATCTATTCGGGTGCAAGCCATCCCGCTTGAAGAAACGCGGTCTTTCCCAAAAAAGGTCCCAATTATCGATGAACCCGATGTCTTGAGTCTCGCAGAAGCCTCTCAGCCAGTTGTTTAATCCCAGCAGACGACTGTAGTATTCATTCGATCGTCTGACGAGAGGTAGTGGACCCGAGATGAAAATTTTTGCCGATGGGGTCCTCTCCTTCGTGTCTTCAACTAGTGCTGCGAAGTCATTAACAAACTCATGAAACAAACATTGGCCTTCTCTGTATGTGCTAATGATTTGTGTATGTGAGATCTCCAAATGCTGTGCTGACTTTCTCATCTTTGTAAAACATTTTAAGAGACACATTTTGATTTTCAGCCACGTTGTCGGTGAAGAAATCAAAACGTGGGTGGCAGCATCAGCACATGTGACACCTTACTGATTATTTATTGGTTACTGCCATGGCCAAACTATACAGGAGCACAGCGAGAATTGCAAGCAGACAGCCATCCGGACATGTATTTTACTAATAACATGAATTTTGAAAAACATTTTCATCCTTTATATAATTTTTTAGCAGTGATGCCCTGCCGTCAAAAAAAAATTCCGTCATCCACTTTACCAACTGTTTATGCAGTTCAAGGTCATAGAGACGTTAGTAAAAATAATCAATGAATATTTAGTGTAAGAAATGAGTTGACTGTAAAGATACAGTGAGCAAAACAAACACAAAGCGTGCCTTCTAATAATGGAAGGAAGGCTTTGCCGATTGCTTCAGATGGCTTCAGAATTATTTTGTTGATTTTGTTACAAATTATCATTACTGTAAATTGAGAGTAATAATCATGCAGTTACTTTCACTACTTTGTCCTTTTCCCATCATCCTTGGACTTGCGAAATGTGAACCCACGTTGTATGGCTTTGGGCAAATTCTTCAGTCGGAGACCATCTGGGCTACATGGGATCAAAGATTTGTGCACCTTGTCATCACTTTCTGAGGTTAGTGACGAGATGATCACCTAAAACAAAAAGGGTGTGCTAGATTAACAAATAACTTTTTGAACATTTGAATTACCAGTTTAACTTAAACTCTAAATTGACCCAGTGTTAGTGAGCATGTGTGTGCATATCAGTGAGTCCTGTGGTGGGCTGGGGCCCTAACCGTGGGGGCTTTCCACTTTGTGCCGAATGCTGCTATGATAGGTACACACACTCCATGTGCACTGAACTGGATAAGTGGATTGGAGTGGATAGACTGAACTTCATTAAAAAAATCAATTTTGCTCACCCGCTTTTTCCATCACGTGGCCACTAACAGGCAGATTCTGTTCCAGCAGCACAGGGTATGGTGACCAACCAGCCCTACCAACTTATCCAAGGACACAAGTGTTTACAGCAGGCAAATTAGTCTCACAAAATGAACCTGTCATTAGGAGGACACCACAGGAGCTTGAGAACACAAAAATGAATGTAGGGTGGTCCTAAATGATCAGGCCAGGAGATCGGAGGAAGAAGTGATAAATGAACGTGCCATCTTTTAGTCTCACTACCATGATAATAATAGTAAGCGTGGCAAGTAGTCTACATTGCTGTTTTTGAAACTTGCTTGGCATTCCAAGAATAAACAAAGTGGTTTTCATAATGATGTTTTTATTTAAGTATACCTTTATATAAGTTTCTTTGGGCTCTGCATAAACAGCTACCAGTAGAAGTCTTCTTTTCTCTCTGTAGTGCCAAGATCTCGGCTGAAGTCAAGGGGAGACCGAGCCTTTTCAGTTGTTGCTCCTATTCTTTGGAATGACTTGCCTCTGCACCTCAGGTCTTCATCCTCGATTGAGGTTTTTAAAAGTCGGCTTAAGACCTACTTGTTTTCTTCTGTCTTTTGTTGCGTATGATGGGATTGTGGTGGATGTTACAATTGTTGCTACAATTTATTAATCTGCTTTTGCATGATTGTTTGTGTTGTGTTTATTTTAATGGCTTTTTGTACAGCACTTTGGCGCAACATCTGTTGTTTTAAATGTGCTTTTATGAATAAATAATCTAATCTAATTTCTAGGCTTCATGTTACTATTATATTGCTGTTTAATTAATATTGTTTTTATCAGTATGCTGCTGCTGGAGTTTGTCTTGAGGAGTATGTGAATTTCCTCTTGTGGATTAATAAAGTATCTGTCTGTCTGTCTGTCTTCACCTTATATAGTTCCTTACATTATCTATCTATCTATCTATCTATCTATCTATCTATCTATCTATCTATCTATCTATCTATCTATCTATCTATCTATCTATCTATCTATCTATCTATCTATCTAAGCAAGGCTAACAATTCCATTCTGCACATTTGTAGTGTGGGGTGTTGTGTTGGGATATTGCACCACCTAGTGGTCATGGAAAATATAGCACTGACCCCTTATTATATCTAATCCAGAGCTTTGTAGTTGTGTTTCATATCCATTGTTTAACTAAATATCTCTCTCTCACATATGATATGTGTGTATCCAGTGGCATGCATGCATAACTTTGGGCACCCTTGCTTAAAATGTCTGTTACTGTGAATAGTTTAGTGAGCAGAAAATGCACCGATCATCAAAAGGCATCTCCTGTGGTGTGCAGTTCACTTTGGGGGGTTTCGTGATGACTGATGTCCTGTCCACCGCTGCTTTCTGCCTTCCATCCACTACTGCCTGGGTGGGTGCAGCCCCCACAGCGCTGAATTGGACTAAGTGAGTTTTAGGGTATTATTTTATGGTTTGTAACAATATATTTTTGGTATGTGTTATATTTGCTACTATCTCTGCCTTTGAATAATATATACTGTATGTTTATAATGAAATAAACACTGAGCATTCAAAAAAGGTCTAGGATTGCTTTGGAGAATGAAGAAGAGGAGCTCCATTCAAGAGTATTCTCTAGAAAAGCTGGACTGTCTCAAAGAGTGTAACAGGTCCATTATCCATCCATCCATTTTCCAACCCGCTGAATCCGAACACAGGGTCACGGGGGTCTGCTGGAGCCAATCCCAGCCAACACAGGGCACAAGGCAGGAACCAATCCCGGGCAGGGTGCCAGCCCACCGCAGGACACACACACCCACACACCAAGCACACACTAGGGCCAATTTAGAATTACTAACCCACCTAACCTGCATGTCTTTGGACTGTGGGAGGAAACCGGAGTGCTCGGAGGAAACCCACGCAGACACGGGGAGAACATGCAAACTACCCACACAGGGAGGACCCGGGAAATGAACCCGGGTCTCCTAACTGTGAGGCAGCAGCGCTACCACTGCGCCACCGTGCCGCCCGACAGGTCCATTAGCCATTGCAAAATGATCCAGCCTAGTAGGCCTGTTACCAAAGTGACAACGGCCATTACATTAGAATAAGCTTTAAAGGCCCGTGTCCTGTTGGGAAGGATTCCTGTCAGCGGATGAGACTAGCAAAGTTTGTCAGGTTTTGGAAAACCCGGTGAATGTAAATAACCAGCAGCGTCTGTGTAGAGGGGCAGAGCAAACAGACGTGGTACTTGATGGGTGCCCACCTAGATGGGGGCTAATCTTACAGAGAGATTGATCATGCAAAGAAGGTGTACGTGGGGTACGATTGAAAACTGTATGCGTCTGTGTTTGGCACAATTAGGACAAGATTCATTCATGCTGTTGTTGGGAGACTAGAGCTGTTTTTGTGGGTCTTTTCTTACTCCCTTGTTCAGAAAGAGTCGTTTCATAAGAGTTAAAGGAGTGAGTTAACGTAGAGGTGACAGGCGTATTCAGCATAGAGCTGACCTGCTGTTATGTTAATGTGGCAGATCAAAGAAATGACAGTTTAGCAGTAGCAGCAATTCTCCGTTAAAAGAAGGATGACATGTTCTACTACTACTAATGGTAATAATCCGTTTTAGGGTAGATGGAGTCACTTTAATGTCAGGTGCATTGATTTCAGTTCTTTTAAAATAATCCTCCCTGCGTGGAGTTTGCATGTTCTCCCCGTGTCTGCGTGGGTTTCCTCCCACAGTCCAAATACATGCAGGTTTGGTGCATTGGCGATTTAAAATTGTCCCTAGTGTGTGCTTGGTGTGCTGGCGCCCAGTCCCGGGATTTGTTCCTGCCTTGCACCCTGTGTTGGCCGGGATTGGCTCCAGCGGACCCCTGTGACCCTGTAGTTAGGATATAGCGGGTTGGACAATGACTGACTGGCTGATAACTATGGCTAGAAATTTAAGTAACCTACAAACTAAGAAGAATAGAAAAAAAGAAAAACAGTTCCTTCATCATTAGAAAAACCAAAACATTAAAACCAGTAAAACCAGTTTACAGCAAGTCCCATCAGTAAATTCTCCAAACAGTAAATTCCACCTCAGGTCTACAAACCTACAAAATGAGTCCAGCCTATGAAAACAGGTAGCATTGGGACCAGGAAGCGGTTTTTGCCATGTGTGTACATTGCATGCTCTTCTCCAGGAACATAAGCATCTTCTCAAACTCCAGAGACATATTGAGGGACACCTTCAGGGCTCCTCTAATGTAGATGATACCCCGCTAAGGCAGCAGGGGGCGCAGCTACAAACAGCTCCACAGCAGCGAGAAGACCCCCCTGGAGGGTAATTAACCCCGCCCCTTCCAGCCTGAGACCTATAAGAATCCGACACCCCCGAATGTCAGCTTCTCATTTGGACTGCATTAAGGATGGAGCTCCGACACATAAGAGCCACTTGAATTAAAGCCGAAAGGGCTATTTCGGTTACATTTCTCACCCTCAAGCGCTTATTTTGTTTAATGTTTGCCAATGTATTTTAAAGGGATGGCACCCCACCACTTCATCCAGCCATCCTGTGTTCCTTTCACCCTTCCACCTGTTTAGAGGATTGAATTGGGCGAGTGAAGGGCTATGTGTGAGGATGCAGAGCAAGGAAGTGTGATCTGGCAGCTTCTGCTACCAGGAAGGTTTCAGATTGAACAAAGTGAAGCAGGTTCAGACGTGCAAGTAGCTTGTCTGATGTTTCATACCAATTGCTGACCTGTGCTCTTGTGTCACATCTGCCTGTGTTTATGGATAGCCTTCTTGGTTGCTACCCAGTGGCTTGCAGGATACACGACTCCCTTCTCCTCTGTAACTTGCTTAGGCTTGAACCTTTGTCTGTGTAAATATTTTTAAATGTTTGTATTCTTGATATTTTTTACAAGTTTTTTCAATGTGTGTTTCTCTGAGCACATCTGTCAGCGGTTATTGCTGCTGTTTTTACCTTCTGTCTGTTTTCACACTATGTTATGAAGCCCGAGGTAAGGCAGGGAAAAAAAAATAATAATAATAATGTTACATTATCAGAAGAAAACTATAAATATTGAAATTGAGAGAGAAATGTGTCTTGTTGTGACACTTAATAAAACATCTTTTTGAATTTAGCTAGCAGATATCTTATCAAACGCCATCACTGTAGAATGGCTGGACCGTCCCCTAGCTGCTTCAGGGGTGTCAATATTCGGGCCTGGAGGGCCGCAGTGGCTGCAGGTTTTCATTCTAACCCTTTTCCTAATCAGTGACCAGTTTTCACTGCTAATTAATTTCTTTTCCCTTCATTTTATAGCCCTGGTTTTAAAGATTCAGTCCTCTGAACTGATTCCTTTCTTCATTAAGTGACAGCAAAACTGAAATGAGATGTGAAACGAAGCAACAGATGACCAGCTAAACTGGGATTTCAAACTCTAACCAATTTCACTCCAACCAATCTCTTAATGAGAAGCTGATTCTTGCTGTTAATTAAACCCGTTATTTAATTCCATGGCTTGTTGCAGCTCTCATTCTGCCACAGCAGACATTTCCAAAATGGTTGATTTTCTGTTTTTTCTAAGAACATCGTCAAAAAGTTTTAGTGACCTGTGAGATCAACCTTACTGAGACCTTCACCTTTCTTTATTTTCAGATATTGTGTGGTGAGCTGGTCATGTGGCGGCTTGTTTTGTGTCTCATTATTGTTTGGTTGCTAATTAAGGAAAATGAAACAACTACGGGGCCAGAGTCAAGTTTATTAAAACTAAGGCAAAAGAAGTTAATTAGCAGCAAAAACTGGTTATTAATTAAGAAGATGGTTAGAATGAAAACCTGCAGCCACTACGGCCTTCCAGGACTGGAGATCGACATCCCTGTCTAGTTAATGTCTCTGTGCCTCTCTGATGGAGACTATGCAGAGTTGTCAGGTGTTCTTAATGATCTTCATTGTGTTCCTTGAAGAATAATAGGATGCTCATATGAGACATGGCAGGGGCATATTGTAAAGATCGGGCAGCACAGTGGTAGCGCTGCTGCCTCGCAGTTAGGAGACCTGGGTTCGCTGGAGTTTGCATGTTCTCCCCGTGTCTGCGTGGGTTTCCTCCCATAGTACAAAGACATGCAGGTTAGGTGCATTGGCAATCCTAAATTGTCCCTAGTGTGTGCTTGGTGTCTGTGTGTGTGCGTGTGTGTGCCCTGCCCAGGGTTTGTTTCCTGCCTTGCGTGCTGTGTTGGCTGGAATTGGCTCCAGCAGACCCCCGTGACCCTGTAGTTAGGATATTGTGGGTTGGATAATGGATGGATGGATGTTATAAAGATCCTGGGGGGCATCCTTACGACATGCCTAGAGCACCTCAACTGGCTGCACTCAATGCGGAGCAGCAGCGACTCAACTCCACGGCTCTCCTGAATCGCTGAGCTTCTCACCCTATCATGGAGTGTCAGTCCGGCAACACAAACTTCTGATAAAACCCGATTACTGCCACTCGTATTCACAATTATATTCTTTTCCTCATTACTTGTATCCATAGATGAGGAGAGGTGTGTGGGTTGGCCATTTAACTGAGAACTCTGTCTGCAGACTCAGCTTCTGCTTAATCTTCATGGACCAGTACAGCATCCACAAAACGGCTCCAATGTGCTTGTTGATCTCATGTTCACTTCTTCCATCACTCATGAACGATATCCAGAGACATGTGAACATCTCTTCTAAGGGCAGTTAATCCCACCTCACCTGGAGAGAACCATGACCTCAGACTTGGAGGAGCTCATCCTCATCCCTGCCACTTTACTCATGGCAGCAACCTGCTTTCTGACCTAATTCTTAGAAGTGCCATTTGGTAACTTCTTCAGCAAACCCACCTTCAATATGTGACTGTCAAAGCCAGGATGGTGGCAAAGCATCATTAGAAATAGTGAAAAATAAACGTGTGCCTTTGTTTTATTGTATGTTTTTTTTTTGTATTCATATTGTTCCACATATTTTTGATGTGTTTTGTAATTTTATCCCAGTCTCTTTCTCTGCTATTAATCTAATACAGGGGTCTCCAACTCTGATCCTGCAGGGTTTCATTGTAACCCTTTTCTTAATTAGTGCCCAGTTTTTCCAGCAAATTATTTATTTTTCCGTAATTTCAATTGATTTACATTTTAAGATATAGACTCCTTAATTGTTTCTTAATTAATGCAGAAAGATGTTCATTACTGAATTCCTGTATTCGCTGGGCGCACTTCATACCAGTACAGAGCCTGTGAAGGAATCCTCAGGACACTCATGAGTGTCACAACCCTCATCCCTTAGCTCTAGCCCAGAGGGGTGAGTGGACCTAGCCATCAGGTCGTTGATGGGGGAGAGGGCATTGGAGTTGGCGTGGAGAGCCCCACCGCGGTGTTGTACCTCAAATTTGTAGGGCTGGAGGCTCAAAAACAAGTCTGAGGGTTTGAGTCCCGCTGTGAGCAGAGCCACTGCACCAGGGGCCGGTCCATAACTAAGGAGATCCTACTCCCCAAAAAGTAATATTTTCTGTGAGTAACAGCCCATTTAATGGCCAGGGCCTCCCGTGCAATCACTGCATATTTTGTCTCCCATTCCAGCAGTTTCTGACTGAGGTAAATAATGGGGTGTTCTGCTCCATCGACGACTTGGCTTAACACGGTGCCCAGAAAATACTGCCAGTGGCCAGTTGGGGTGCTAAACACGGTGTTTTTTTTTGCTGCGGCTGTCAAGGGGATCATCCAATAGCTATATGTCATGCCGTGGGTGGACAGCTACCGGGTGATACCTAAGTGCCAAGAGTTCATTCACCCATGGCATGAGATAGGCATCAAAATGAGAAATATGATTGAGCCAGCTTTGGGACCAATATGATCGGGCTGGATCAGGGGCCATGACTGGCCTGGGTCACACTCAGGTCCAGCATCCGCTGTATTTCCAGTTCTACCTCTGCCTTCTTTGCCTCTGGAAGTCGGTAGGATCACTCACGAATGACTGTCCCCCAATCCATGATTATGTCTTGGGCAATCAATGTAGTGCGGCCCGGGCAATGGTTGACCACCCCTTTAAATGATGCTATAATGGCTGACAGGTCTGCTTTCTGCCGAGGACCGAGTCCGTCCCCATAATTTAATTGTCTGGCCTCTGAGTACAGTAATCTGGCTGCTGCATCTCCGGAGTCACGATCCACTCAGGGGTTCAGGACATTAACATATGTGAAAGCCACGGGGACGTACAGCTCCCCAAACCCGGACACAGATAGGCACAGAGACACACAAAGGCAAAACACTTTTCTTTACCTTTCTTCCCATGTGAAACGCCTTCCCCCATTTCCCACTGATACAACAGAGTCCACGCACAACAGCACCCAAATCTTTTTCTTTTTCTCTCTCTTTCTCTTCACTGCCACCTCCGCTCCTCTCCCAGCAAGCTTTGTCCTCCACCTCCTGTGCACACACACACACACACCCACACACCAAGCACACACTCGGGACAATTTAGAATCGCCAATGCACCTAACCTGCAAGTCTTTGGACTGTGAGAGGATTTACCAAATACTTTCTTGGAAATTTGCCTTAAAGTCCGCTTAGACAATGTTTTGTTCCAAGTGCCCCATGATGCTTTGCAAGGCTAGCGTGATATCACAGAACAGTTGCAGCCAATGTAGGATGATATAACACTAATCATAATAGTGCGTTCAGTGAACTCACCAAGGGGAACCCCCTGTTGATCGAAGAAATGACTGGTGGTCCGCATACAGAAATCGTTCAGGAAAAACCCCCTTCGCCCTTCTTCACCATTTGAGTCTCCAAACGGTGTGAGGCGGCCTCTTTTATAGTGCACCAGATGCACTCTGATTCTCTTCCGGCAGCACTTCTGGGTGTGGTGGAAGTGCTACAATTCAGGGCTCCGGGACTGTCCAGGCGCCCCCGATGCAATCCAGGGGGGTTTCCCTCTCGTGTTCCGGGGGAGGTATTGCCATGAATCTGTCGTCTCCCCCAGTCCTTCCATCACGGGGGCATCCTGGCCGGGCAAGGACCCTAGCCGTCCTCCACACATGAGATATGTGCTCCATTGGATGCCTGTTCGGTTGGTACACTAGGTAATCCACCAGCTCCTTTCTTTCTTTAATCTCAAACAGCCCTTACCAATGTTGTAGGAGCTTAGAGTGACTTGTGGGGATGAGCACCATGACTTGGTCCCCTGGACAGAACTCACATATTCTATTGTACAGCCGGGCATGTGCACTCTCTAGATCAGTGTTTCCCAAACTCGGTCCTGGGGACCCCCTGTGGCTGCAGGTTTTGTTCCAACCAGCTTCTTTTTTTAATTGAACTCCTGGGCTAATTAAGTGAACTGATATTTCCCAAGTTCTGTGTTTAGGGAACTAATATAGAAATTAGAAAACTAAGTTTGCAAAAAAAAATATTAAAATGTATCAAGCAGTTATATAGGAATAATGTATTTTTTTTCTTTTTAACAGTATTTTCATCTTGATTTTCATTCTACTTTTCTAGGTGTTCTAATTGTTTAATTAATCCATTATTTACTAATTAGTGGGTCTGACTCTAAAGTAGTTGTAGCCTTTGATTATTCAGTGTTGTTTGCCTGGGTGTCTGCTCTGCTTGTTTTAAATTGTCATTATTAAGATACAACGAATGGGGAAAAACTGCACAGAGGAAGGGCAAAGTATAATGAAATCAACAAAAGAGAGTTAAGCATTTAAATCTATAGCAAAAGCACAAATATTTATAAATGTCTTATAAATGTAAAAATCATGCTGCTGTGCTTTTCTCAATGTCGAATAAAAGAAAAAAAAATACCAGCTAATTAAATGAAATCAGTGTTATCAGGTGTTGTCACTGATTAAGAATCCGGTTGGAACAAAAACCTGCAGCCACAGGGGGTCCCCAGGACCGAGTTTGGGAAACACTGCTCTAGATGTTCCCACACAGCCATCTGCAGTTGCTTGAAACTATCCCTGTGCTCAGCATACTCAACCACTTTGCGAAATGAGGAGTTTTACTCCTCACAACCCTCTCGGATGAGGTCGAGCAGTTCTTTGAGCTGCCTACCATACAGCAGCTTGTCTATTTGAGGGTGGTATATGGGCGCCATGAGGTGGAGAATGCGGGGGGGGTTCACCAATTCCCTTAAAGCTCTGGGATATGAAGGGTGTCTTCTGATTCATGAGGATCTCCTTATGAATTCCTGGGCAATTACCTTAGATGTAGCCACCTGGTCTCTGGATACTGGGTAGCTTAATCAACCAGAATGAGGATGTATTTGTATCCTCTTGCCAATGGTTTGAGGGACCCTACTATGTCAATGTCCATTTTCTCAAAGGGTTATATCAATAATGGGCAAGGGGACAAGAGCGACACAATCGCATTGGGGTATTGGGGTTAATTAACACTTTGGAGAGGATTTGCAAAATCATTTCTCTTCCTCACTTATGCCTGGACAATAGAAATAAACAGTGACATGCACAAGGGTTTTTTCTGGGCCTAAATGACCCCCCAGTAAATGAGCATGGGTCAGGTTACATACCTCCCAACGATATGGTTGGGGGACAAGGAGCTGGCTCTTTATCCCTTCCTGGTCCTTTGTCACCTAATATAACGGATCATTCTAGATGATGATGTGGAGTAAGGTAGCTGTGGAATCATTGGTGGCTAGGATGTTGGAGAGACCCTCAGTTGAATCCTCAGGGTCCAGTGACGGGATATGCGGGTCACTTTCCAAACCTGGTGTAACCTCTTCTTATTTCAGGTCTGAGAGGTCATACTGAGTGGATCCCCCCTTACCTGTTTTCAATGGCTGGGACTCCCTTCCGGCATTTGGCCTTCCCCTGTTATTAGGTTCATAGCACCAGCTGAGCACAGTAGGTTGCAGTCGGGTTTAATTTGGGACCAGTCTCTTCCCAGGATCAAGGTGTAAGTAGGCTTTGGGACCACCACCATCCTCAAATGACTCAGCTGTCCATGGACAACTATCCAACAAATGACAGTGGGGTAGTCCCTAGTGTCTCTGTGAATACAGGCAAGAATGGTAATTTTTGGTCATACTGTTCTGAACGGACATAATGGCCGGCAACACTGGTGACGTTGCTGCTGGTGTCATAGAAGGCTTGAACTTGGTGCCTGTTCAGTCTGGCCATGCCTGAAAAAGGAGCAACGAGAGACTTAGTCACGACCACGTAACAATACCTTCTCTGACCAGTCCAGCCATACTCCATAGGGTTGTCCGCTTTGGGGCAGGTTGCCACAGTATATCCCGGCTTGCTACATCAGTAACACCTAAGATGAAGGTATGCCCGCTCCCTACTTCTCGGATGCATCTCAGCATCTCAAGTGTTGCTTTTGCTCCTGCTGCTCTGGCTGAAGCAGGGAAGGCGCTGATCATCTGGATTGCTCTGACTGCGAGGTGGAGCAGTGCCTCACAATGATTTCAACCAGTGACTCCATTTCCGTCCAGGGTTGTCTTCGGACTGGTTGGACCAGGTGTTCAGGCAGGGTGTGCAGTGCACCAGGAAATCGGCTGCAACCATTTCCACTACGCACTCCGGTATGTTCTCGCCTGGCCAGAGCTACCAGACTAGCCGCACCCACAGGTCAAATGCCTCATGGGGATCATTGTTGAATCTCCAGGCAATGCTGAGCCTGGCAGGTGCTAGACAGACCACAGTGGGCAAGGATCTCCCTTTTTAAGGTGACGTAATCAGGTTAATTAGGTTTTCAAAACCCAACAGAATTGTGTTACATTGTTCTGAATTTCAGCTTTTATCTACAGGTATATTAGTTATCTTGTCTGTTAATAACTGTTAAGTATTCATAAAAGTGGATAGACGGATGAGTGAAGGGATTAATGTACTAATCAACCCTGTGATGTTAACTTACCTTCACCTTTAATGCATTTACACTTTCTAACTTTGCTTCTCTCGTTATGCCACTAGAATGGTGTTTCCCAACCTTTGTGGTGACACAACCCAGTTTTTCACTTGCCAGTGTGTTTATGATCCAGCTGGTGGCAGGGCTGTCTTAACAGCGTCATAAGCCCATGGGCAAAGTAGTGCGCTGGTGGCTCTACCTACACAACCATTCAGCAATTCACAACATACATAGATTAGCATGGGGCCCCTGGGCAAGTGCCCAGTGTACCCATGCGTAAAATTGCCCTATTCTGATAGCAGAACAGAAACATACATAGGCATAAGAAACATCGCAGTCCCCTATGCTCCTGAGGACCCCAGCCAGTGCTCATTGTGCCCATACATTAAGACAGCCCACCAATCCAATCCGTGATCGTTTGAGCAGGGCGGTGGGAGAACTGCACCATCACTAGAGTGTTAGATGAGTGATCCGGCGCAATCGTCAATAGATTTCCTCCTTGGTGATTCGAGGGTGATTTTGAGATCGGCTGTGGTGCCCACCTGCGAGGCTGCCGTTGTGAATCAAAAGCTATCGTCAGAGCAGTGACAGTGGAGGGGGTTTCGTTCAGGGTTGGCCAAGACCCACCTGCAATGTCACCATGGCCGACAGGTTGAGAAACTCTGCATTAGAATGAATCCCCGTTTATTAAGGACTTTTTCAGTGGCTCACTTCTATGTAGAAGCAGTTTAGTTCCTTATGTATTTCTCACTGTTCATTTAATTTGGTGATGTCAAACAATGGAGTTCCCAGCTGCTTTCTAAAGCAGACAGTGGAGGTCCACCCACCTATTGACTGATCCTGCTTAGTCACAATTTGTGGATATGGGGAGGCAGCATTGGGTGTATGGTAGGCACCAACCCTAAAACATTATTTTTATTTTCATTAATTTTCAAGTTTACACATTTCAGTGAGCAACATTGCAGCATAAGTCATTTACTTCATTATGGGGTTTAATTTCAACCTGCTTACCAGTTTGTCATCCTTCCCTTTCCAAGTAACAGATTAAATGCACTCCATATCATCCAATTTATCTATTTTGCAATTAGACCCAGATGAATTATTGAATTGTTCCTTTTAACGGAGGGTTCAAGTCGAGGACAGCTCACTCCCCATTAATTACACACGCAATGAATCAATTACCCAACCCAGTTAAATGTGCTAGAAGTCATCTTAGCTTTGTTCGGGCTTCATGTAGGCCTTACTCTCACAACCTTCAACACCTTCATGGTCTCACTGGGTGGGCTTTGGCACATTGTGATTACCAGCCTGGCTGACCTTGTTTCCTTTCTCAAATGAGGTTCACTATTAGGCCATTTCTTTTGCAATTGTATAAATAAAAAAGAAACCTCTGCATTCACTGGTTCATGAAAAGAGCAAACGCTAGATTGCTTTTTGCTGAGAATATGTGTTTACACTGTCCTGGTGGAGTTCTGGTTTCATTCATCATAAACCTTGCATCCCAGTTAAACTCTTTGTGGAGTTTGTGAGTGCCTCCATATCCATGTTCATTGTTCTCTGTGGACTTTGTTCCAAAATCCAGAAATATGCAGCCTGATTTCCTCCATGTGACGGAGTCTGCAGAGCGGTCACTGTCAAAGTCAATAACCATACATCAGATCAGTAGGCTGAATCAATACACTCATGTAACACATACTGCAAAGGCCCAGTTTAGCAATTAGCACTGCATGGGCACACAAACTGGGTGTCCAGCTGCAATGCGTATTGAACCTGGGCAGGCTTTTGACATCACATAGCTGAGGAGGAGTGTGAGGTGACCTATACTGGACTGGCGTATCCCTGTGGCCTGCCTTCCTTCTGTTGCTTATCTTGACTATTTTATGGGTTCTGCAGTGAAGCCAACCTCAATTCTGGGATAGCTTCTGTATCTCTGCATTGTTCAGTCAAGCCTTACACTGCTTAATATATCCCCATTTTTGTCGCTGAATGTGGACTTTAATTGCAATGCTACATTACTGTCATTAGAAATGAGTAGTGTTGATCGACAAAAGCGCTTTTTACAGCAAACGTGCTACATTTGCCAGTGATATTTACCAAATGCCCATCCATCCATTACCCAACCCACTATATCCTAACTATAGGGTCACGTGGGTCTGCTGGAGCCAATCCCAGCCAACACAGGGTGCAAGGCAGGAAACATACCCTGGGCAGGGCGCCAGCATGCCACAGGGCGTGCACACACACACACACCCACACACCAAGCACACACTAGGGACAATTTAGAATCGCCAATGCACCTAACCTGCAAGTCTTTGGACTGTGGGAGGATTTACCTGTAAGAGCCATTTTCCTAGTTCTATAAAATGTATGCATAAAATATGGGAGGTTCCTAAAACCCCCGTGAATAGAATTGAGTTGGTATTTTCCTGTCATCTCTTAACAGTTTTTGAGTAAACAATGTTTTTTAGTAAGTGTTTAGCCTTACCTTGTGTAAGGTACAGAGGCATACGGTTTTTTAACCGTGTCCTTGAAAGAATTCGTTTTATGCTCGCGTTTGTGCTTATGCACGGTACTGAGCTTGGCGCATATCTAAGTGCCAACAGCCTAAGGGTCTTTTGAGTGTGAAGTAACTCGTAAATTAAAAGATCTAAGTTTTGAACCGTATGTTTAAAGCATACAGAAGAAGAAGTAAATAACCTTTAAGTACAGAAGTAACCAAAGCTTCATAAGAAAAACTAAGTTTATAGAAGATACATTTTTCCCTTTTTTTGGCCTTTATTCTTTGTGTGTAACTATTTTTCTTTTTATTCTTGTATGGATTATTTGCCTTTAACTTTCACTAAATATTTTTAAAACGAACTTTTGGACTGAGAGATTTCTTTGACACGCGTCTTACCCGTGCCTGACTTCACCTTACGCAAAGCGGCTACATTACCAAATACTTTCTTGGAAATTTGCCTTAAAGTCCGCTTAGATAATGTTTTGTTCCAAGTGCCCCATGATGCTTTGCGAGGCTAGCGTGACATCACAGAACAGTAGCAGCCAATGTAGGATGATAAAATGCTAATCATAATAGTGCGTGTAGTGAACTCACCAAGGGGAATCCCCTGTTGTTCGATGAAATGACTGGTGGTCCGCACACAGAAATCATTCCGGAAAAACTCCCTTTGCCCTTCTTCACCATTCGAGTCTCCGTTGGAGTAGAGTGCCAGTGTGGAGTCTTCATCAGCTCAGCTTTTTTATGTTCGCATTATCATTATAATTATTTCATGTTCAAAACCTATTTTTGATTTTGATCACAGATAAAAAGAACATTTTTATTACATTATCGTACAAGATCTGCTTAAATTCAGATCTAAGACACACCCAGAGAAGAACAAAAAAGACCTTGGGGGTAATCTAGCAGTTCTGGATCATTCCTCTGGGTAGATTGTTAAGGCACTTATGCTAATAAACTGTCATTAATGGACAATATAATCAAATCAGTTAAACATGGAGTTCAGAATATCTCAGGATTACGTACTTTTTACATTAGACATGCTATATTTGACAGTGATATTTACCAAATACTTTCTTCGAAATTTGCCTTGCAGTCTGCTTAGACAATTTTTTTTCCCAGTGCCCCATGATGCTTTGTGAGGCTAGTGTGACATCACAGAACAGTAGCAGCCAATGTAGGATGATATAACGCTAATCATAATAGTGCGTGTAGTGAACTCCCCAAGGGGAACCCTCTGTTGTTCGAGGAAATGATCGGTGGTCTGCACACAGAAATCGTTCAGGAAAAACCCCCTTCGCCCTTCTTCACCAGTCGAATCTCCGCTGGAGTAAAGTCTCCATGCGCATTGAACAGCAGGGGGACCACTTGCTGCATTGTTTAAAGTATTGTCAGCTCTCTGCTAATTACATTTAAACACAAACACTCATGCAAATGGAAACTGGAATTGTGTCGGTGTACTCGCATCTCAAAGCTTATGTCTTTTTTTGTATGTGACCTCTATTTAATAGGGAGCTCACTCCTTTTAATACTATTACCCAGAGTGCTGTGCACTCGATGCAAACAGGATAAGGTGAAGAATTCATGTGCTTTAGTGTTGTGCTTATATGGTAGCAGTGGCAATAAACAAGAAAAAGTGTCCATGGAAGAAAAAACCTACACTTTCGGTTCGAGAAAGGTAAGTAGCTGCTATCACATCAGTGGGGGGCAACACATAGTGAATTCATGCCTCCTGTCTGCTAGAAATTTTACTGTTCTAATATTTAATTCTATTCATTTTATCTTACGGGTGTGCAATGGTTAGCACTGCTGCCTTACAGCTCTGGTAGAATTTTTTGGTCACAACAATTGGAGCAGTTGGTAGACATTTCCCTGGCCATTATGGACACTTAGAAGACCATTGCACTATTTTAGTATCTCCTTCCCCATTGACTTGAGGCAAAGTAAATGTAGTGCCCATCAATAAACCCAAAGTGGCAAATTGTTCTGAGATCTGATCATATTGTAAGTGCACATTTAAACTGAGGAATACAGAATTAACAGAAAACTAACAGTATAGTGTGTTCTGTTTATAAAGGAATTTCAGTGTTGTGGTCAATATGGGGTGCTTTTGAGCCAGAACTGAAGACTTTTATTATTCACACTGCACAAGAGCATCACACAAGGAAGCACCAAGTGTCTTCAATAACCTGGTTCTCCCACTGGACCTAGCTACTGTATTGTAGGATTTGCACGCCTGTCTGCCTTTCCAGATGCTCACGCACAACCCTGGCTTCTCTTCAACTCACCAGTAGAACCCTCACCTCACTGACCACTTAGCTCCAAGGACAGAAGGGCCTTTAAAGCCGTAACCATGATCTGCCTCCTGGATTATCTCCAAACCTGCTGCTGGCCAGCCAAGGAATGCCTGTTGAGATTGTTCACCTAGAGCTCTGTCTACTGGTCTGAGGTTTCCCCTACTGTCTTTAATTTCAGCAACCATTCAAAGGTTTAGGCAATTCACATTTAGTTTGTGCACCATAAGACCAACCAGAAGGACCATGTACGATGCAGTGAGCCACATTTTGGGCTGCTGTAACGTCGCATGACAACCCCAACTTTCCCAGCATCTCTTTCTGTGCCATTGAGTTATTACATCCTGGCACTCTTTGCAAAAATATACTCCATCAGCCCCCAGCAGTAGTCCTTTCCTTCTGTTGTGGTCTGCTATGCCGATTCTCATCTCACTCCCTTCATGAGGTCCATGAATTTTCTCAAAACATTTCTCAGCACAGTTTGAGAAAAGGCACTGCTTGCAATCCTATTTTTAATTTGAGTTTACTCATCAGCTCATTTTTTTTATGTTCTCATTCTCATCACAATTTTTTATGTTCAAAACCTATTTTTGATTTTCATCACAGCCAGAAAGAACATTTTTTTTGCATTAGTGTACAAGATCTGCTTGTTTGCCAGTTATCAGTTTGTACTGAAATTGCAGTCTTAAATTCAGCTCTAAGACGGAGCCAGAGAAGAACAAATAAGACCTTGGGGGTAATCTAGCAGTTCTGGGTCATTCCTCTGGGCAGAATGTTAAGGCACTTATGCTAATGAACCGTCATTAATGGCCAATATAAATCAAATCAGTTAAATAAGGAGCGCAGAATAGCCGAGGATTACGTTCAGCAGCGCGGTCACTTCTAAAGGTTGCTCAGGTTGCTGTCTTGGAATTTTGAAACCAGTTTTGCACTTTTTATTTATTTTATCTTTTTGTTTATTGTATCTTTATTTATTCTCTTCTCTCATTTATGTTTTAGTGCTTTGCATTGCTGTGCTATCGTTGTCATCTCAGTGCACACGTGTGGTATGCTGTCAGACTGTCTTTTCATATAAAGTGGAAATCTGAAATTTGCTGCAAAACTCTAACAGAAACAATAAAAAGCGAAAAGCACAAAAAAAGCCACACCTTTAAAAAAATGTTTTGCTTTTGTGAAAAATCTTTTCTGTTTATACGTGGTCCCGTAACGCTGAGGAGGGGGCTGAGATTTGCTCCTGTCCTTCAATTGTATTCTTCTTCTAGAGAGATGCCTACCTTTTGATGAAAATATCTGGTTTTGGCCTCGATTTGCTATATTTTAATGCCCGTTTGTTTGCAATCTAAACATAGAAATGGCTGTTCTCACATGCCAAGTTATCGACTACATCTGCAAAAGACTAACCTCTGTGACATTGTCCTGAAAGGTGTCATGATATTAGAATTTTGGGACCTGCTAAATTTCAGTATATTCTTCATTTTTTGTCCATGTTTGACATATTATTTTATGTGTTTTTTGTAATTTTTTAAATATTGTTCTGCTTAAATATCATGTAGTAGTTATGTATTGTATAAATGGGTCTCAAGGATACATTTGACATGTTTTGTGGGTGGAGCCGCTATGAGGCGGGGCTGCCATGACATCACTGCTAAGGGACCGCCCCCCAGCCTTCACATTCATGTTGAGGAGAGAAGGTCCCTCAGAGGTTCATTGATCGTTGTGGTTTGTGGCGTCAAGCTCTTAATTGTAAGCACATTTCTTGACTTTATTTTTTTTATGCTTGTTGTGGATTTTTGGATTACTGGATTACAGACTTCTTGGATTTGGGTTGTTTGCTTCAGGCAGACTCTTTGTACCTTATTTTTTGCATTTTGAATTTGGGGCCAGGCTGCCTAGAGTGAGGTCTATTTCTGAGGCAGACTCAGTGAAGTCCATGTCTAGCCGGTGACATTTTGAGGCCTGCTTGCTCTTTTATTCATTTTGGTGCTACAGTTACATAACAGAACCCTTGTGAGTAATTTCTTGTTTTATTTTGGATTTTGTTTTATTATTGTGAAAATGTTTTTTGATTATGTTGCTGCGTGTGCTGGGGAATGTCTAAATGGAAAATTGTAGTGGAATAATTTATTAGTGTTTTAGATTTTGCTACTGAACTCACTAGTTAATTGGTTCCAGCATGCACGTGTGCTTGCTTTAAGGAGGTGACTGCCATTTAGTGGCAGCTGAGGTGGGTGGCTCAGATAAAAAGAAGAGGGGCTAAGTAAGGAAAAAAGAGAAATTAATAGTAATTGAAAGAGAAAGAACTTTTAGAAGAGTGGGTTCGAGAGAGAACAGAGAAATGGCAAAGTGAGAGAGACGAGGAGAGAGTGGAGCGGGGGGCTCTGTACGAGTTATCGTTAGTGGCGAGAAGGGGAAGTACGACCCAGCTGAGAGGAGAGCTCCGGATCAGCTCATCTTTTAGCCTTAGCAATGAAGGCAAATGAAATATAAAACAGTCCAGAGCTGTGTGTGAAGACGAGTGAAGCTGCTGCTAAGTGCGGGACTCTGGGAAGCGGTGGCCAAGAGCAAGTTGCCTGGGGTCTAACCCGAACCTGGGGGGGTCTGCACTTAGTGTGATGTTCCGGGCCAGTATCAATATGTCCAAAAGGAACTAGAGTTTTCTTTTCAATTGGCTTTTACACACTGATTTTATTTGATCTCTCTGAATTTGATGGACTGCTATATGTGGCTCTTTAAATTAATCATTTTAACTTCTACTTATTCATCACAAGCTCACGTGCTTTTAAGAGCCACTGCGGACACTTTAATTCTTTGTTGTGTACTAAACACTTGGCACTTTTTTGTACTATAAATCTTGCCTGTCTTCTTATTTGCTGCTGGTCCATCCTCAGTCTTCAAATGACGAGATTCCTCGCCAAGGTACAATGCGATGGGCTTCTGGCATGGGGCATCACACCACACTGCAATTTTGTGTTTCTTTTGGGGTCACAGATGCCACCTTTTTGTGTTTTTCCTACAAGCTGCAGCTATTTTTTGTTAATAGCAACAGTCCATTATCTCCGGAAAGCAACGACACGTGATGTCTTAAACTCTGGGATTATTTAAGGTTATACTGCATTACACTGTTTGTCCACGTTTCTGGCCAAATAAAAAAAATCATTGATTGGCATTTAATTTGTAATATGTAATTTTAGAGAACTAGGACTTTTGTCTGTTTATTTCAGAATAATGTTTGGTTCATCAGTTTGGTTTAAGTATTTTGGCTTTTTGACCATTGCTCATTTTCCTGGCCTTGATTTTGGCTTTCTTTCCTGATCCTTGCCTGTTGTCGTCACCATTTCTCCAAAGACAGCGCAAAAGGGACTTCCAGTGTGGCACATTTCTACATGGACTAATCCTTTGGTGGCAATGAGCTCAGAATTCTTCCTCCAAAAAGGCAATCGTGGCAAGTTTTCTAAACCGAATGTCATTATTTTTGCATGGTTACTGCCTTTATTTCCAAAGCTAAGGTAACGCTTGTGTTAACAGGAGGAACTCTGCTTTTCAGGCACTGCTCCCTAGAATGTTGAACACTCTCCTTCTTCACTTTGCTAAATTACTGGGTGAGATTATGACACTTTGGCTGCTGAAATAGGAATAAATCAGGAAAATCATTTATCCCTGTGATAAAAGACTACAGAGGGAATACTAAACAAACACTGCACGCCATAACTGCCAAGTTTCAAGAACCTTGCAGCAGATTGTAAACATAAAGTTTAGCACTAAAACCGTCAGGTTTAACCCTAACGCCGGCATACACGGACACTTTTCCAGCAGTTTGGATATTGCATAGCTGACCAAAGAAAATGCAGATAAAATAGATAAGTCACTCACGTGAGATAAATTTCATAAAGCATTAAATCTGCCAAACAAATAAGTTTTTGGGGCCGGATGGCTTCCAATTCTAATTCTCTAATCATTTTTGGTATGTATTGTCATTATTGTTAATCATAATGATAGACAAGATAAAATATAGTTCAGAAATACATCCACATCTCCAAACTTCCCAAGCCTACCAAAGACCTAACTGTACTTCCCAGCTACCATTCCTTATTTATTACTAATACACATTGTAATAAATAAAGAGTCCTTTCAAAATAGAAAAAGGTTTGGGGGTTGTCCCCATATATTGTCATCCAGACAGAAATGAAAAGAAGATGATTCAAAATGACTTTTCAGTACAAAGTGAATAATGTATTGCAAAAAAATGGCGTTTATATAACAGATGGGATGATGGGAGAGGAAATGGTTGGCAGGAAATGACGATTGGAGGCGGGACCACGGAACCAACGTCATCATGAGTAGACCAGAGTAATCGATTGTGGTACCGGAAGTGACGTCATCAGATTGGAACCGGAAGAGACGTCATCGTGGCCATTTTGGAATTGAATCTGGAAGTGTTTATTTTTCTTCCGGTTTTCTGTAAATAGAAAGAGATTCAGGTAAGCACCACGTGATAAACCCTTGTCTCGCGAGATTTCACTCACCTTTAGGCTTTTTGACTGCCTCCAACTCGCACGTGTGTGACATGACCCCCCCCCTCAGCCCAGACCCATCCGGTCGGGCGACCTGCACCGAGTGGTCGTGGACCCGGGAGAGAGCATCTGCGTTGGCCTGCAAGGAACCCCTACGATAAGTAACGCTAAAACGGTATGGTTGAAGATCCAAAAACCACTTAGTGATGCGAGGATTTGACTCCCGATGAAGGGACATCCACTGTAAAACAGCATGGTCCGTCACCAGAGTAAACTCTCGCCCCAATAGGTAGTACCTTAATGATGTGATAGCCCACTTAATCGCCAGGGCCTCTCGCTCCACCGCAGCATACTTCATCTCACGGTCCAGCAGTTTCCGGCTCAGATACATAACGGAGTGTTCAGCACCGTCGATACATTGGCTCAACACGGCACCCAGTCCTGTGGCCGATGCATCGGTCTGGAGAACAAAAGGAAGAGAAAAGTCAGGAGATTTTAATACAGGTGCTGACGTAAGGGCCAATTTTAAGTCACAAAATGCTTTATCTACTGTATCATCCCATACCACTTTTATAGGTGCCCGTTTCTTTGTCAAATTAGATAAGGGCGTAGCAATTTCTGAGAAATGTGGCACAAAGCGATGATAGTAACCAGCTAATCCCAAAAATGCTTGTATTTGCCGCTTATTTATCGGACGGGGCCAATTTATGATAGCATCAATTTTAAGACATTGTGGTTTCACGACACCTCCCCCCACTAAATAGCCCAAATATTTGGCTTCTCTCAATCCAAAGAAACATTTCTTTGGATTAATACGAAGCCCTGCTGCTGCCAGTGTGGAAAGTACCATTTTCACCTGCCGTACATGATCCTTCCATGTGCTGGAATAGATGACGATGTCATCTAGGTAGGCGGCACAATAGGAATTGTGGGGCCGTAGCAGTGTGTCTACCAGACGTTGGAAGGTAGCTGCCGCACCGTGCAAACCAAATGGAAGGACTCTGTACTGCCAATGTCCACTGGGAGTGCTAAATGCGTTTTTTTCTTTTGCAGAATCCGTTAAGGGAATTTGCCAATACCCTTTTGTCATGTCAAGGGTAGTTAGGAATTGAGCGCTTCCTAGTCGATCGAGCAGGTCATCCACTCGCGGCATCGGATACGCATCAAATTTAGAGACCTGATTGAGTAGTCGGAAGTCATTACAAAACCTCTAAGACCCATCGGGTTTAGAAACTAGAACAATTGGACTAGACCAAGGGCTATAGCTTTCTTCGATAACCCCTAAATCCAGCATTAGCCTAATTTCCAGCTCCACTTCCGCTTTCTTTGCCTCCGGGAGTCTGTAAGGTCTCCCCTGACAATCACTCCAGGGTCCGTAATAATATCATGCGCAATCAACGCAGTACGTCCAGGTAATTCATCCACCACCTCAGGTACAGACAAGATAGCCTTTTCGAGATCTTGCCTCTGTTCTGGTGTCAAATTGGAACCAAAATTAAGTTTGGCACAGGACATAAAAAGTGAACTAGGCTGTCCGGAGGAGGGATCGGGTTCCCTTTCCTTCCACGGTTTCAGCAAGTTGATATGATACACTCTTTCACTCGGTCGACGATTAGGTTGTTTAACTAAATAGTCGACGAGTCCTTTTCTTTCTTTAATTTCATAAGGTCCTTGCCAATGAGCTAACAATTTATAATGTGAGGTTGGGACTAATACCATAACACGATCACCCGAGACAAATTCCCGAATGGTGGTGTTTCTATTATAATAACGTGACTGCGCTGCTTGCGCTTTTCTAAATTCTCTTTTAGGATAGGTCTGATTTTCTCTAGTCTATCGCGTAATTGCGCGATATATTCAAGAATATTTGAAGTAGGGAGTACCTCCTCCTCCCATCCTTCTTTTAACATGTCCAAAATCCCCCTGGGTTGTCTTCCATACAATAATTCAAAAGGAGAAAACCCTGTTGAGGTTTGAGGGACTTCCCGGTTGGCAAACAAAACGAGAGGAAGCAACTGATCCCAGTTTCTTCCGTCCTCGTTAACTACCTTGCGTAACATCTGTTTTAATGTCTGGTTAAAACGTTCAACCAATCCGTCAGTTTGAGGATGATAAACCAACGTTTTTAGATGTTTTATCCTGAGTAATTTGGCCACTTCCCTGAACGTTTCTGAAGTGAAAGGAGTCCCTTGATCTGTTAAGACCTCCTTGGGGATCCCAACACGTGCGAATATCCCTACTAATTCCCGTGCGATATTTTTTGAATTAGCTGAGCGCAACGGAACAGCCTCTGGAAAGCGAGTGGCATAATCTACTAGAACCAAAATATATTTAAAGCCTTTTAACGAGGGTTCTAATGGACCAACAAGATCTATACCCACTCGTTCAAACGGGATGTCAATAAGGGGAAGGGGAATAAGAGGAGCTTTAGACCTTCTGGGTATCTGGCGAAGTTGACACTCCGGACATGAAGCGCAAAATCGCCTGACCTCCTCATTAACTCCCGGCCAAAAAAATCTGAGTTTTATCCTCTCCAAAGTCTTTTCGGAGCCTAGATGGGCTCCTAGAAGGTGGGCATGTGCTAATTCACATACGTTTCGCCGAAACGTACATGGGATTAACAACAAAGCCCACACTCCACCCTCGTGTTCTGCCACTCTATATAATAATTCATTTTTAATTACAAAGAACGGCATCGGTGGCATGGGATCTAGGTTTATATAACCATCTGTAGATACTACCGCATTTCTAGCATTTTTTAATGAATCATCATTCCATTGTTCTCTTTTGAATGATGATGGGGTTAATTGAATTGTGCGTTAAGTTTTGAATAGGATCTCTTTCGAGTTCAATGGGAGGGGCTATTGTCTCTACGTCTTCTGCGTTGACTGTACAGCTCCGCAGAGGACGATGGGACATCAAAACTTTCGCACTGGGTACCCGTATGGATCCGTGCTACTGAGGGACACGGCGTGGAGGCAGTCGGAGCATTATTCTCCATCACTAAGCCCAAATTCTTATTAGATGCAGTTACGTTCTTACCGCTGTTAATTTATTTCCAATCTCTTCCTAATATGACTGGAAAAGGGGGATCGGGTAATACTGCCATAGCCATACTGGTTATTTTATGCTCTACCGATATTACACATCCGGTTGTATTGTAATATTTAATATCCCCATGTATACACTTTAGACTAGTTTTCCCTTTAGTCCACTGTTGCGGTAATACGTAACGGGCAGCAACAATGGAAATGTTACTCCCGGAGTCAAACATTGCCCTTACCTTTTTGCCATTTATAATAACTGCACCTGTATATGGAAGAGACAGAGGGTTATTCACTGCGGCACAGTACCTTTCTCCCCTTACTATCGAGCAATCCATAGGCTCGTAGGCACAGTTCGGGGACAGATGCCCGATCTCCCCGCACTTGAAACAGCGAGGGGGACCGGCTAGTCTGTCCCTTCTACAAACGGCAGGTTCGGGAGTCTGTCGGGGGGGCTCAGGGATTGCCCCACGTATCTGTTGGGTTCGGCAAGAAGACCGTTCCGACCGCCCCGATTTATAGGCTGCCCAATGACGCTGTGCTATTTGGATCAGGGTGTCCATATCCTCAAACGTATGCTTTCGTACTTGTTGGGAGATGTGGTCAGGGAGGGCATGTACGAATGTCTCGCATGCAAGGAGCTCAGCTATTTTGTGAGAGGAGTTAATGTCGGGCCGTAGCCAGCGACACACCTTACCCCAAGCTTCAAAGCCCTGAGTTCTTAACGGCCTTTCCGGATCAAATTGCCACTCCCTCCACTCTCTCGCCTGTTGTTCTGGTGAAACGCCGTAGCGCTTGAACACCTCAGTTTTTAGAGCATCATAATTGGCTTCCTGGTCCTCAGTTAAGTCGTAATAGGCCCTCTGCGCCGATCCCTTCAAATAGGGAGCCAGTATGTACGCCCACTCCGACCTCGGCCAAGCATTCCGCTTAGCGGTACGTTCGAATATCAAAAAGTAGGACTCTATGTCATCTGCTTCAGTCAAAGGAGTTAACTGATTGGCTGTGACCGAGCCACCTCCGTCCGTGCACCAGCACGGGAACGAGCCTCAGTTTCTGCTAATTGGGTCCTGGTTTCCCCCATCTGGATCTTCAGAGTTTGGAGATCGCCCATGATGGTATGTAGCATCATATTGAGGTCCTGTTCTTCACTCATGACGAACAAATATCCTGCCGGCTACGCCAATTGTAATAAATAAAGAGTCCTTTCAAAATAGAAAAAGGTTTGGGGGTTGTCCCCATATATTGTCGTCCAGACAGAAATGAAAAGAAGATGATTCAAAATGACTTTTCAGTACAAAGTGAATAATCTATTGCAAAAAAATGGCCTTTATATAACAGATGGGATGATGGGAGAGGAAATGGTTGGCAGGAAATGACGATTGGAGGCGGGACCATGGAACCAACATCATCATGAGTAGACCGGAGTAATCGATTGTGGAACCGGAAGTGACGTCATCAGATTGGAACCGGAAGTGACGTCATCGGCCATTTTGGAATTGAGTCTGGAAGTGTTTATTTTTCTTCCGGTTTTCTGTAGATAGAAAGAGATTCAGGTAAGCACCACGTGATAAACCCTTGTCTCGCAAGATTTCACTCACCTTTAGGCTTTTTGACTGCCTCCAACTCGCACGTGTGTGACAACATGCTTAAATTATTAGTAAAGCATTAGCTGTCACGTTTCAGCCAACATGTCTCCCCTGGCTGGGGTTCAAAGTGTTGTTTCTTGCTTGCTTTGTGTTATTTTATGCCATTTATTTCTGTGAATGTTTATTTAATTTATTATGTACGTTTTACTAAGTGTATGTTGAAAAAGGGGAAGGGCCTTGGTCATGTTTTGTGGGCGAGGCCACTTGCCCATCACCACCAGGAAGGGAGGACCTCCCATAGTTCCTTGCACTTCATTGAATGTCCTAGGGCAGTGGTTGGGGAACAGGGGTAAATTACCCCAATTGGGGTAAAAGTAATATTTTTGGGGGTAATAAGGACTCAGTAAAGACATAAATAAATAAAAAGCTTGTTTCTTGTTGCGACTTACATTTTTCTTCCTGATCTGTTAACACGCTAGAAAGTAGCATATCTAAACGAACATATCTCGTAGAGTGAGCTCCCGGTTTTTTGTAACCAATATTTATAACTTCACCGCGCGTCGAACACAAAAGCGGTAACACTGTGCGTGTGGGGGGCACGCGTCCATTAAAAGGAGGCGGCGAACGGCCAGAGATTAATTCTACCAGAAACCAAAGATTGATTAAGCCCGGAGCAGCCCGAGCAGAGGCGCATCAAGTCCACCACCGCCAGCGACTACAATAATTGAAAGCTCCTATATCGCGCCACTGCCGACAATGACTCGAGTGCATACATCACGCCCCTTTGCACATTGAGACCCTGCCGCCGTAGCCTCAAATAGATTTGCTACAATATTTTGCTGAAAAACTTCAACGATCAAGGTAAGACAGTGTTGTATTATCACTTTGATGGCCGGTGATACGTATGTGGTATCATGATTGCGCTGACTGTTGGTGTCCAGTGATACGACGTACTAACCACATTTTCGTCAACCATTTTTGCTCCATAGCACACCTCGATCTTTATTACATATTTCCTTTTTTTTTAAAAATTCAATTAAGACTATTAGAAAAAAAATTTATTTACATCGTAATCTATTTTTTTTTGCATCGATCTACATTGAATTTTGAAAACGACTGATAAGACTGTATTTGGTAGGTGGGAGTAAAGGTTTTTTCTTAATTTATCACAAACAATATTTTTTATAACTATTTATGAAGTTTTGAAAAAAAAATTTTTGTGTTTTTTATGCAGTCCCTATTCCCACATAAAAACAGGTTTGAGTGTATTTTGAACACCAAAGTTGGAAATACGATGCAGTGTGATACATATGGTCAACATGCAAGCATATGGAGAGCAGATCAGCGAGCGGAAAGCACAGAGCGGCGGCGTCTCCCACAGGCACGTAGCCCTTCGAAAGCACCCGAGGAAGTTCACCTGAGGTAAAGCCGGCAGCTGACCAGTAGAAATAACCGGCAGTGAGAAATTAAAGTCGATCGCTCAGCGGGTGGTGGAAACTTAAAGCGCCGGCGATTCAGCTGAACACGGAAAGCGCGAAGCACCTATAAAAAAGGCAAAGATGACTTCAACACTTAACGTAAGTTCTATCTGCTCTCTGCCCATCGAGGGCACGTTTATATGTTGTGTGTCCTGCAGTATGTACAGCTCAGGTTTTCCGGCCGACAGTGTAGATAGCTTCACCTGCCAAAAGTATTTAGTTAATTTAGAGTTGGTCGGGAAAATACGTGAATTGGAGGACCGCGTTAGGAATCTGATAGCGATTAGGCAAACCGAAAATTGGATCAACTCGGCTTGTTTAGACAATTCGGCTACTTCTGATTCGCTTCAGTCTCTCCAGGTCCCACTGTAGTCAGTGCGAGGCGAAATCAGCAGCACCAATTCAGCCACAGGGCGAGTGGGTAACAGTAAGACGGGGTCTAAGAATCCAAAATTTAGTCCCCAGCACCCAGGTCACCAATTGGACCCAGAACAGGTTCTCAGCTCTCCGCAGCCTGTGGAAACTGAGAATAATAAAGTGCTCATAATTGGCGATTCCATAGTGCGGAATGTTAGAATTCCAAACTATGTTAAACCAGCAGTTAATGTTAAGTGCCTTGCAGGGGCCAAGATTTCTGGCATAAAGGCCGCATTGGACCGTGTTGCCGACGATGAAGTATCTACCTTATTGCTGCATGTCGGCACTAATGATATTTATTTACAGCAATCTGAGGTATTAAAGCGGAACTTCATCTCTCTATGCACCAAAGCTAAAACAAAATGTCGGAATTTAATTGTATCTGGTCCCTTACCAAGATTATATAGAGGGATGTGATTTATAGCAGATTGCATTCCTTTCACTGCTGGCTAGAAACCTGGTGTGCAAATAAAAGCATAGCATTTGTGAACAATTGGGATGATTTTTGGGAAAGGCCTGGATTTTTCAGAAGAGATGGTCTTCATCCTAACTGGAGGGATCTTATGTATTATCCCAAAATATGGCAGCAAAACTGCCTGGTTGACTGATTAGAGCACCATCCAGGCCGCAGTCATGTGATCTTAAATCACAGGCTGTTCTTTATCCCACCTGTTATTTTCCTGAAGCTGTTACCCATAATCCCTGTTGTGGGGCATCCAGTAAATTTAGTCTTGATACAAACCATAAATTAATTGATAACCAAAAATAAGGTGTATAATTAGACCAAGGGATAAAACCAGACACTCCACCAGGGGCATCTGTAATAGAAATTTAATTCAAATTAAAACAAAAAATATATCAGCAGTTCAGAAAGAACCATGCAGTTTTAAATGCTGTTTATTGAACATTCGCTCTCTTGGCACTAAAGCTGTTTTGGTAAATGATATATATTAAGTACAAAATCTGATCTGTGTCTTCTTACTGAAACCTGGCTTAGTAAATGTGACACTGTTCCCTAGCTGAGGCGTCACCAGATGGATACTCGTTCCTTCATAAGTCTAGAGATTCTGGTCGAGGAGGAGGCCTTGGAATAATTCATTGTAACAAAATGCAAATCACTCCTAAAAATTTAGGCAACTTTACATCCTTTGAGGCATTCATTTTAAATATTAAAACAGATTCCAACACAATTATAGTGCTAGTCTACAGACCACCAGGGCCATATTCATTGTTCATGACTGAATTTAGCAACCTTCTGTCTGATTTGGCTATAAATTATGATCACGTAGTTCTGATGGGGATTTTAATGTACACATTGATGTGGAAACTGACACTTTTAGCAAATGTTTTACTTATTTGTTAAATTCAGTAGGATTTTGTCAGATTGTCAAAGGTCCAACTCATAATCATAACCATACATTAGATTTAATTATAACTTACAAAGTTGAAATTCAAAATTTAAATATTACTCCATTAAATGTAGTTATTTCCGATCACTTCTTAATTACATTTGATTTAGTTCTGCCCATGCCAGCACTCACAGATTAAAACAAAGACAGTGCGACATCTAGATTGTAATTCTGCTTCAAAATTTATAGATACCTTGAGTAAGTCGAGTGTAATTGTGGAAAACCATTTAGATCAGTTAACATCAAATGTAAACGTGGAAAACAATTTAGATCAGCTAATATCACATTATAATGTGACCTTGAGAGATGCTCTGGACACAGTGGCTCCCTTTAAAACAAAAGTGATCAAAGCACATAGAAACTCTCCCTGGTTTAATGAAAATACTCGAGCTCTTAAATTAGAGTGTCGAAAACTGGAGCAGATGGAGAACAACAAAGCTACATGTCTTTCAAATTGCATGGACAGAGAGTGTTAATAAATATAAAAAGCCCTCTTTAAAGCTCGCTCAGAATACTATTCTACATTAATAGATAGCAATAATAAAAATCCTAGGGTACTTTTAGAGCAGTGGCTAAATTAACAAATGGGAATTCAGATCAACAGTGCAAAATACCAACAGATATTAGCAGTACAGACTTTATGAACTTCTTCAATGAGAAAATTAAAAATATAAGATCCCAGATCTCAGCATCACAGTACAAACCAAATACTAGCTTAGCAGACCCTGCCACATTGCATTCAGCACTTTAATAATTTTAATCCTGTAACTCACAGGAAGTCTTAACTTTAATTACTAAAATGAAGCCCACTACTTGTTCCCTAGATCCAGTGCCAACAAAACTAGTAAAAGTGCAATGGATGTTCTTGCAGCCTATTCTAACCATTATCAATAGTTCATTACTGCATGGCACAGTACCTGATGCACTAAAAGTGTCAGTCATTAAACCTTTACTTAAAAAGTCAGACCTAGACCCACACATACTAAATAACTATAGGCCTATTTCAAATTTACCATTTCTCTCTAAAATACTAGAAAAGTAGTCGCCAGTCAGCTTCAGTCACACCTTACGCATTACAATTTATTTGAGAAATTCCAGTCTGGCTTTCGCACTGGTCATAGTACAGAAACGGCACTAACACGGGTTGTAAATGACATTCTGATATCCTCTGATGAAGGAAATTCCACTGTAATTATGTTGTTGGACTTAAGTGCAGCATTTGACACCATTGACCATTCTATTTTACTGCACAGGCTAGAAAGCGATGTTGGGCTTACAGGCCCGTGCTCGCTTGGTTCAGTTCTTATTTATCAAATCGATTCCAGTATGTACAGAAATGTGCTGACAGTACTCCATCATTATACACAGAAGTTCAATATGGTGTCCCGCAGGGCTCAGTACTGGGACCTTTACTGTTTTCACTTTACATGCTTCCACTGGGATCTCTCATTAGGAAACATAATGTTAATTTTCACTGTATGCAGATGACACCCAGTTATACCTTTCATTTAAATCAAATGAAGTTTCTCCGATGTTGTCTTTAATTAGTTGTGTTAGTGAATTAAAGGAATGGATGAATGAGAACTACTTGTCTTTAAATACAGATAAAACAGAGATGTTAATTGTTGGAGGGAATGACGCTGATCACAGCAATATTTTGTCGTCATTTAACTCAGTTGGAATCCCAATTAATTTTACTGAATCAGCCCGCAATCTAGGAGTTATCTTTGACTCTAGCATGTCATTTAAAGCATATTACAAAGTCGTCCAAAACATGTTTTTCCATCTTAAAAATGTTAGGAAATTAAGGCTTTCTAAATAAACAGGATTGTGAGAAATTAATTCATGCATTTATCTCTAGTAGGATTGACTACTGCAATGCGGTGTTCACTGGCTGTTCAAACTGTTCTCTATACAGCCTCCAGTTAATCCAAAATGCGCTGCAAGAATTATTACAAGAACAAGAAAATATGAACACATAACCCCAGTTCTTAAATCTTTACACTGGCTCCCAGTTAAGTTTAGGGCAGATTTCAAAATCCTCCTTTTAACATATAAAGCATTAAATGGCCAAGGTCCGCTTACTTGTCTGAACTTATCATGACTTACAAACCTGAGCACATTAAGATCTCAAGATGCCGGTCTGCTTAGGATTCCAAGGATTAATAAAATAACAGTGGGAGGTCGAGCTTTTAGTTACAGGGCCCCTAAACTGTGGAATGGTCTTCCTGCTTCCATAAGAGATGCCCCTTCGTCTCAGCCTTTAAATCCCGGCTGAAGACTCACTACTTCAGTTTAGCATATCCTGACTAGAGCTGCTGATTAACTGTACATACTGCATCTCTGCTGTTAGTCATTAGCACTATAACATAAGTAACATGATAATTATTTTTGAATACTAACCCTCACCTATTCTGTTTCTTTCTCGGTACCCAAATGTGGCAGTTGGTGCCACGGCCCACCTGCCAAGTTGTTTGCCTGCCTATGGTAAAGTCATCCCTGATGGAGGATCACAGGAATCATGGGAAAAAGGGGTCTTTCATCATCTGGAGCAACGTTTCAGCCGTGGCATGGCCAAATGGGAGGCAGCTAGATGGATGAGGTCTCCAGGACTCTAAAAATATCCAAACCTAATTATGTCATATCATCTACTGTTAAACCGTACTTCTAAAATTTTTTATTATGCTGTCTTAAGGAATTGTTCTGTTCTGTGTATTGTATTGTATTGACCCCTACTTTTGACACCCACTGCACGCCCAACCTACCTGGAAAGGGGTCTCTCTTTGAACTGCCTTTCCCAGGTTTCTTCCATTTTCCTACAAGGTTTTTTGGGAGTTTTTCCTTGTCTTCTCAGAGAGTCAAGGCTGGGGGGCTGTCAAAAGGCAGGGCCTGTTAAAGCCCATTGCGACATTTCCTGTGTGATTTTGGGCTATACAAAAATAAACTGTATTGTATTGTATTGTTTTGCATTTTTTCATAAAGATCCCTAATTTTGATGTCATTGTTTCAAAAATGAAACAGCACAATTTCACCAAGTGAATGTTGTCCTTTTCTTTTTTTATTATTTATCCATTTATTTTTATATTATATTTGAAAACAGATTCAATAAATAATTTGAATTTAAAAACGATTTTTTTCCTTTCAAATCATGGGGGTAACGGTGACTTAAATAAACAAATTTTGGGGTAATGGGTTGTCACACACGTGCGACTAGGAGCGAGCTGAAGGGACCAAGTGAAGGTAATTACCCGCCAGGCCAGGGGGTGGCGGGATGCTCTAAACCTTTGTCTGTTATTTCTGCAGATCAAATACGGGAAAACCTACCTGACCTGACGTCACTTCCTGTCCCGGCACCTAGACGGACGTCACTTCCTGTCCCGGCACCCAGACTGACGTCACTTCCCGGTTACAAGATATACAAGCCTCCATCTTGGCTAACTCAAACAGTTCAATGTGGGACTCGAATAAGCAACATCATTGTACTCAAGATAATCCTTTGCAGCTAGGAATAACATACGGGTGGGTGCCCCAAACCTTTTGAAAGTGTTGACACTCGTTCTTTTACAGTGGCGTAGTCGGCAGGATGGCTTCCTGGTGGAATAGGAAGCCGAACCAACAAAATGTCTTAACACATCATCGTACTGGACCACCAAAGACCTATCAGGTAGGAGAGTACCGTTCTTGTGAGCTGGGATCTGACGGTGTGTGTCAGGGGGATCTGGAGTATGTTCTGACCCAGTTCTCCTTAAAAAGAACATGGGAGCGTAGGCAGAAGACCTATGGACAAGGGCCAGGTTCTGAAAGGAACACAGTGGAGACCTATTATGGGCTTCCAAGGATGGGGACCGACCCAAAGAAACCCACGCAGAAAAATGTCTGTGGAAAAGGTGGGGGTGCCCTAGGTCGGCATGTGAGGGATATAATGAACTGGGAGTACAACCCAGAGGATTCTATCAGAGAACAGGTCATGAATCTATGGGCAAAAGCCGGGTGTTGGCTATGGCCATATAATAAAAATGCCTGAAAGACTGTAGAAAAGGTGGCCTGTGCAATTATAATAAATGGCCTACCCACTAAACTCGCCCAGCTGACCTGGAGACAATCATATAATAATATGATCACCCTCCTGGGGATCATTAACACAATGAGGGAGGAAACCTACTTGGGAGAACCAGAACGGAATCCCTGTGAACCCAGAGGGACATGTGCCACTAAATTAGGGTCTTTTTCTTACATTGCGGGGCATGCTTTGGAAAACTCTGATGCACGGCGGAGGGCTTCGCGAGGTGACACGAGGGTCTGCGGAGACACACAGAACGAGGGGCAGAGTGCTCCTGCTAATCCTTTGGCCTTTGCTCATACGGGAGAAGCGTTAGTCAATGGCTTTAAAGTACCATCTTTATTTGACTCTGCCAGTAACGTTACCATTGTTGCTCGCCATTTGGTTTTGCCGCGACAAAAGTTAAAAATAAAGATCTGTCTAACCTGTATTCATGATGACGTCCGATCATACAAGTCCGCCCGCTGCTGCATTTGCCAAAACGGAGTGGTTAAAAAATAGTAGTGGCGGTGCACAATAATCCTCCGTTCCCCTTGATACTAGGTAGAGATTGGTCTGATAAAAACTATGGCAAAACAATCGCTATCCCTACAAAAACACTAGGTCTTGTTATGGATGCTGATTCTGCGTCCTCGGCTACCTCCACGCCGTGTACACAGCCGGTAGGGGAGCAGAATGCGGCCTTACAGCATGATGTGGAAATGGCCAGACCGTCACAGAGCGATACATCATCTCCAAGCACTGCGCCGGCCTGTCTGAAGCCACGCCCCTTGAGGTCGAGTCTGATCCCCTCAGTCATCTACAATTTCAGTTTAGACAGACACTGGCTTCATTTAAAAGTGAGCAATGGAATGATGACTCCCTTCAATTTGCAAAAAATGCAGTTGTCTTAGTAGATGGCCAGTGCACAATCCATCCCATAACATAAGGTGCCCACTTTGTATTAACTCTTTTAGGGCTAATTTTTTTTTTGTTTCTTATCTCCCAGGGCTGAATGTTTTTCCAAAAATTAACATTTTTTAAAAAAGAACACAAAGCAATTGTTTAACATAGCAAATCAACAAAAAATATTTACTTTTGACAAATATTACTGTCTTGCATGTTGTATGAGCCTGCATACTCCATGATTTCACATACATATCACATAAATTTTACACAGCAAAGTCCTGCAAAGTCTGATCTCGCTCAAAGCAGCCAATTTCAGTCATTGCCACATTGCACTGCTTACAATACGTGTTGCTTTGGTGCCTAGTTTTCAATTGTCTGTTACTGCACTTTCTCACATATATTGTTAGTGTGTGCTGTAGCGAGACAAGTCACCCTTTTGCCATTGTGCCATTCCACTGCCACCAAGTTTTTTGCCCGCATGAAAACCGTATTGTCAACTCTTTTCATCTTCTGAAACTTTATGAACTTTATGCATGGCATTATAGTCTGGCTCACCCCATGGGATTTGCTTCTGTTTATTACAGAAGTGAATAAAACTTTGCAGCAGCACGAACCTATCACCATGCTGCATAACCTGTCCAAAGCCACCAGGGGACAAAGCACGTTTGGACCAATGCTCCCTGAAGTTATATCACCAGTTCTGTCCCATCTCTATTTGTAATACCACAGCACGCTTCATCTCGTCTTTTGTTGTGGGTTTACACTTTGAAAAACGAGAATGTGATGCAAACGCAGCCCGCGATTCAAAAAATTTCTCTGCCTACCTGTTTACCTCGTCTGACGGTAGCTGAAAAACAGCATCAGGAGAGAGCAACCTGAAGTACAGCAGCTGGTGATCTGTCATGTCCAACAGCAAGCCATGCCGTCTTGTGAAGTCCAGCAGCCAGATCGGCTCTCAACGGATCAATGTCTGTGTATTTATCCCACGCGAACCTGGCCGTAGATGCATTGGCTGCGCAAAGCGCTCAACTGGCAGATACTGGTCCTGTTGATGGGTTATGGACCTTCTATGGCCCTCTCCAGCTCTCCTAGAATAACTGCTTGTCTCCTAGAATCTCCTCCATGCCCTTGAGACTGTGCAGGGAGACACAGCAAACCTTCTGGCAATGACACGTATTGATGTGCCATCCTGGAGAAGTTGGACTACCTGTGCAACCTCTGTAGGGTCCAGGTATCGCCTCATGCTACCAGAAGTGACACTGACTGTAGCCAAATGCAAAACTAGTGAAGAAACAGTCAGAAAAGATGAGGAGGGCAAAATGTCAGTGGCCTCCACCTGTTAAACTATTCCTGTTTTGGGGGTCATCTCATTGTTGCCCCTCTAGTGCATCTGTTGTTAGTTTCATTAACACCACAGCAGCTGAACCTGATTAACAACCCCCTCTGCTACTTAACTGACCAGATTAATATCCCATAAGTTTCGTTGACTTTATGCTATACTCTGATTAAAAAGTGTTCCTTTAATTCTTTTGAGCAGTATATTAATCCAAAGACATGCTATTCTGGATTGGTTGAAGCCAAATATTTAGGTTACCTAGTGGGCCGGGGTACGGTCAAACCACAATGCTCCAAAATAGATGACATAATGAATTGGCCCCGTCCGATAACCAAACGTCAGGTACAAGCATTTCTCGGCTTAGCGGGTTACTATCGCCGGTTTGTACTCCAGTTTTCCGAGAGAGCAACACTTTTGACAAACCTGACAAAGAAGGGGAAACCTAACCACATGGCTTGGGATGATAATACTGATGCTGCATTTATTGACCTTAAGCAGGCCCTTACGTCAGGTCCAATTTTGAAATCACCTGACGTTACATTGCCTTTCATTCTCCAGGCAGATGCTTCGGACACAGGTCTTGGTGCTGTGCTGAGTCAAAGTGTCAATGGAGTGGAACACCCTGTGATGTACCTGAGTCGGAAACTGTTGGACCGAGAGACCAGGTATGCAGCAGTGGAGCGGGAGGCTTTGGCAATTAAATGGCCGATTACGCAGCTGAGGTACTACCTCCTGGGTTGGGAATTCACCCTGGTGACTGACCATGCACCATTACAGTGGATGGTGTTACACCGGGACTTGAATCCATGAGTCAAGAGGTGGTTTTTGGACCTACAACCTTATAAGTTTTCGGTTGTTTATCGTCGAGGTCTGCTGCAGGCCAATGCTGATGCCCTTTCCCGGTGCCACGACCTCATGAGCAGGTACGCCCAACCCGATTGGTCTGGGCTGAGGGGGGGGCCATGTCACACACGTGCAACTAGGAGCTAGTAGAAGGGACCAAGTGAAGGTAATTAACCGCGGGTGGCGGGATGCTCTAAACCTTTGTCTCTTATTTTTACAGATCAAATACGAGAAAACCTACCTGACCTGACGTCACTTCCTGTCCCGACACCTAGACGGACGTCACTTCCTGTCCCGGCACCCAGACTGATGTCACTTCCGGGTTACAAGACATAAAAGCCTCCATCTTGGCTAACTCAAACAGTTCAATGTGGAACTCGAATAAGCAACATCGTTGTACTCAAGATAATCCTTTGCAACTAGGAATAATAGACGGGTGGCTGCCTCAAACCTTTTGAAAGTGTTGAGTTCTTTTACAGGGTAAAAAAGTTCCCCTACCCCTGCCCTAGGGAGTGGAGAGTTTTTGTGAGTATCTGTGTCTTTGCTACTGCCTTTTGTTTTTCTGGATTTTGAACCTGTGCTTTGTTACTCAACTTTGTCGTAGGATTTTGTGTTTACTAATTTTTATTTATTTATTTTTTTTAACCTCTGCTCTGTTTTTGACCATGCATTCTGGATTCTGTATTTAGGCTTTGTTCATTGTGTATCACCTTGCCTTTTCAGGCAATTCCTGGTGCTCTGTGGAGCTTGGTGTATTGCAGAGCCTTTATGCAAATAAACCTTTTTATTTTATAAAGATTTCTTCTCGATCCTTTCGGTTTCTAGTCGGGTTTTTTGATGGTGCTTTCTCCACACTAGTGGGCAACTTTACAAAGTGTTTTTTGATGGTGCTTTTTTACAACATTAGCTATCATAATTGAAATAGTAATTCCATCAATCATTCTTTCCGAAGAAAGTTAAATGTGCCACAAAAATATAATTTGGCTTTCCAAACTCTAACACTATGAAATTGTTCTAATTCGCAGCTGTAGGCAAATTTAGCTTTACAAATCATTTGTTCATGAGATAAATGTATTATACAACTCACCTATGGCCAATGTTATTACTAAAGGAATAACATTAGAGTTTCACACTATACAGTGTTGTAAAGAGATGGATATTCACATCCAAAATGATAAGAGAATTAATTTGAGGACTTGGAAGTGAAATTATGGTTTGGGCAGAGCTAACAGCTTCTTTTAGTACCCTGAAAGCAAATTGTTGAACTATTATCAAAACACAAAATGCTAGCCCATCTCCTAACAGGTCAAGTTCAAACCTTAGGAATGCAGAATCTAATATTAAAAGACAGCCAACCCCTACCAAAAATTGTGAACTTAACCTCACTGACCTGGGCAGCAACCGCAACCCTAACGCCTAATCTTAAATCAGCATCAAAAAAGACGTCCACCTAAAATGTTCAAACTTTAGGAATGCAGAATCTAATATTAAAAAGACAATCTTCCCTTATTAAAAACTGTCAACCTAACGCCACGAACCAGGGCAGCAATTATAAACCTTACACTCTAAATAGACAAACATCAAAGAGGTATCCACCCAAATCAGGTTAAAAACCCTGGATATACACAATACAGAAAATAATAAGCACAGACCTAAGAAAAACTAAACTATAGAGATACCTTGCATAGGGTACCTCACAAAAAACCAATACTCAGTCTTATTAAAACAAGGAGAGGTCTTAGTGTCAGCCCAGAACAAATTAGTATTGATGGCCCGTGCATTCTGAGCACCCATAAGACTGAACACACTCAGCTCACTGTTACAGCGGTGTGAACGGGGCTTATGGGAATTCTGTTTTTCCCTGCCCTGTCCTAACAGGTAGAATCAAACATGAAGTCCCTGTTTAATCTGATAAACCTTGTCATAGTTGCTAATTCCGTTCGCAAAGCTCATACAATTAGATTTATTAGTCCAAACTACCAAGGTGTGTACCGTGTTAGCCATTATGGATGTAGTGAGAAGCCAAGTAAAATGACACCTTTCATTGGCTAAATTAAAAGATTACAATGTGCAGGCTTTCGAGGCAACTGGGTCTGAGTAACCTCAAAAGCTTTCATATTGTAATCTTTCTACTTATTTTGCCCTGAAATTCAGTCCTGGCTGTTACATTTCCATGCTATTGGACCAAAGACGCTGCAGGCCACTTCGGTCTTAGTCCTGATTCTTTTCCTTTTTTATTAAAATAATTGATAATCATCCCTGCTAATGGGAAGGAATGCCATTATTTAAAGACTGTTTGTTCCTGTCTAGTTTTGCTCGTGTTATGATCAGAACTCTGCCAATTTCAAACGAGCATCCTCAAATCTGGTCTATAGGCCAATCGGTGTGCCTGCTTCTTTTTTTTAATTTGTTTTCATTTGCATAAATTTGATCAGAACTGGTGCGATGGAGTTTTAAAATTTTGTTTTTAATACTTTGTTGTGGATTGCTCTGAGCTGTGATGGGGCGTTTCAGTTGAGTTAAAGAAATCTCTGCATGTGTAGTGACTGAGCTGTGCGGCTCGTTGCAGGTTTGTCCAAATGCTCTCAAATCACTACAGTGTAATCATCGGCATCCCAGCTCCATCAACCACCCACCAGAATGTTCCAATGTTGGTTGGCTGTTTTTAACAAATATTTCATGATATCACTGCATCTTCCTGTGATTAGAAAAAAAAAAAAAACTTTTCAGGCCAGGAAGTGCAGAGTTTATTACAGACAGCGTTGCATCTGTTGTATCATTCTGTTCATAGCTCCAATCTCAAACATGAACAAGAAAAGAATTTATATTCATATAATCAATTGAACTTGGTTGTGAATCAAGTACATTTTAATTTAAGGTCAGTTTATTGAATTTTTATGTAGTACTCTTCTTTTAACAAGCACAATTCATTATATATTATAAATAATACAAAATACCATGAAATTAAACACAAAACACCACACAAAGACATGCAAATAGGCAATTTTATATGACAATGCAAACATTGATCTAAAGAGTAAATAAATGTGTGATAAGCAAAAGTTAAAGCAAAGTACATAAGGCTAACGTTAAGTCTTTTAAAGGCAAACTGCCATTACAACTCATAGAGCTCTGCAAAGGCAGTTTGCTTCTCCATGGCCAGAGCAGAAGCTACATTGCTCCTCAGTTTTAACTGTTGGACTAAATCTCCATAGCAGTAGTCTGGCCATGGCTTTCCAAGGGAGGCTGAGGAGCGGGATCCCTCATTTGAAGCTTGTTGAGGGTTGGCACTGGTCTGGTCAGACGGTCTGCTCCATTCCTAATGATTTTCTACAATGGCTCTTGAAGAATTACCAGATGTTTTCAACTCAACACAACAAGATCATCCGTGTAGCATAACCTGTGTCTGCCCTTCAATGTTGTTCCAGTGGGCCGTGTTCGGTAATGTCCCCCAGAAGAGCCTAGCTACATGCCAAAAACAGCAGATCTCCTCAGAGGTCCAGCCATATTACTGAGCTCATTTCTCTGGCACAGACATTTAGTCCAGAAATCCAGTGCTGGAACCTCATTGTGGCTTTTATAATGTGTCACAAAAATAGAAAACAAAGACAAAGTCTTGGGGAAGCTTCCCCATATAATCTCAAGACGAAGAGCAGTCAATTCAAATTGATCTTCTGGTCATATGCAAGGTTTACATTCGACAAACTGTTACAGCAATGGTGGTTCTTATATATCATGAAAGACAGGAAGAAAACGGCATAAAACAGAGGAAGCGGCAATGTCATTACTACAGGAACTGGAAATGAGGTTGTCAGAGATGAGATGGAAGTGAAGTCATCGACTGGAGACCGGAAGTGACATTATTGGGTGAGGATGGTAGTAATGTCATTAACTTCTTTCTTAACTCTCTGAGGGCTGAATATTTTTTCCAAAGCACATATTTTTCTGAAAAGCATCCCAAAGAAAGGATCTCCCACATAAATCAACCTAAAATATCAATTGCTGGGTTCAGTCTCTTGTGGCTCGAGACACTTGCAGGTGGCATTGCGGCTGGCAGGAATGCATGGCAGTCTGGCTGCCAGACTGTCTTTCCTGTGATGGGGCAGGGATGGTGGCAGCAGTCACGGTCACAGCGCAATGCAATCTAGTTTGTACCTCGTGTCAATATGAGTGGCAGTCTTCATCTACACAAACATGTTAGGCACCACGATAAGCTGAAGATCGTTTGGCTGATGCCGGTACCTCCCTTTCCAATTTAGCGATAATATGCAAAATGTCGTCCACACAGTAATTTGCTTTGTGCATTCGCTCCGATCTCTCACCAGATGTTGATGTCATTTTTGTCGTTGTTTGCTCGGCTAAAACCAAAGAAGCTGACTTTCCTTCCAGCAAAGAGAGTAGAACTTAAACGTAACGGTGGGGTTTTGTAACCGTTTGCAGTTGCTTACTGCTCTCAACCCCTACCTGCTGACAACAGTCGACATCCACCCTGAAAGAGTTAAAGGTAAGTGCATTGTGGTTAGCTGGAAAAATTTTGTTATTCTTCCATCGGTCTGTTGAAGAAAGGAAAAAGGTGTTAGAACTCTCTCTGTATTACTTTCACTCTCATTTGGACCCTTCGGCTGCCTCCTAAGCACATGTGTGTAATAAATGGCAATAGGAACCTGAAAGATTTTTGAGAGGTCTTAGCTCCTTTGTCATCACCGTGGTCCAGAGCAACAGATACATACAGTTAGGTCCATAAATATTTGGACAGAGACAACTTTTTTCTAATTTTGGTTCTGTACATTACCACAATTAATTTTAAATAAAACAACTCCGATGCAGTTGAAGTGCAGACTTTCAGCTTTAATTCAGTGGGTTGAACAAAAAGATTGCATAAAAATGTGAGGCAACTAAAGCATTTTTTTAACACAATCCCTTTATTTCAGGAGCTCAAAAGCAATTGGACAATTGACTCAAAGGCTATTTCATGTGCAGGTGTGGGCAAGTCCATCGTTATGTCATTATCAGTTAAGCAGATAAAAGGCCTGGAGTTGATTTGAGGTGTGGTGCTTGCATGTGGAAGATTTTGCTGTGAACAGACAATATGTGGTCAAAGGAGCTCTCCATGCAGGTGAAAGAAGCCATCCTTAAGCTCTGAAAACAGAAAAAAAAACATCTGAGAAACTGCTACAATATTACGAGTGGCAAAATCTACAGTTTGGTACATCCTGAGAAAGAAAGTAAGCACTGGTGAACTCAGCAATGCAAAAAGACCTGGGGCCTCATGTATAAATGGTGCGTATGCACAGAAATGTTGCGTAAGAACTTTTCCACGTTCAAATCGCGATGTATAAAACCTACACTTGGTGTAAAGCCACGCACTTTTCCACGGTACCTCATGCCTTGTCGTACGCAAGTTCTCCGCTCGGTTTTGCAGACTGGCGGCACCCAGCGTCAAAGCAGTGCTACTGTTCATGTGTGATTACACCTGATTTTCCTGAAGCGGCTTTATAAATACACAGAAACTAACCGCATATTGTTTATTAGTGTAACGCATCGGATTGTAATTAACTCGTAACAATATAATGGTCCAGGGAACAGCCATAGTATTCCAAATACCATAACTGCTTTAGCGTTGTTACTTTCACTTCTTCTTCTTCTTTCAGCTCCTCCCGTTAGGAGTTGCCACAGCGGATCATCTTTTTCCATATTACTCTCACTGCACGACTCTGAGTATCTGAGTGTGAATCACAGCAGCAGCTGATCGGAAAGAGAATTATCGGTATACAGCTTCAAGGACACGCTGCCTCAGCCACTGCAAAACGTTTTAAAGCAATTCCTGTACGGACCTCGCGGTTCAGAAACAGTTTCATCCCAAGAACTTTAAATGCACTCAATCAATTGCTCCTTGTAGAACTGTTTGTACTTATAAGTACAATCATCCCACTGTAAACTTGCACTATAGTTATAATATCGCACAACCTGAGCCACTTTATAAAGCGCGTATTTACATATGATGACGATATCATTTTTAAGGTGAAATGCAGCAAAATATGTTTATTAAATTGTACAGATAAAACCTTAACTTCATTTAAATAATCTATATTCTTCACTGGGAGTGTCGTGAAGGATAGAATAATTAAACATGTACTACGAAGATATTTCAATGTTCCTTAAATGTTTTGAAGAATCGGCGCTAAGCTTACAGATGGCTTCACTTCTATTACAGAGCTGATTGTATGGCGATCGGTTACTTGGGGAAAGAAAAGCAAGGACTATAGTGGCGGCTACGCCAATATATATCTATACTAATAAAAGGCAAAGCCCTCACTCACTCACTCACTCACTCACTCACTCACTGACTCATCACTAATTCTCCAACTTCCCGTGTGGGTGGAAGGCTGAAATTTGGCAGGTTCATTCCTTACAGCTTCCTTACAAAAGTTGGGCAGGTTTTATATCGAAATTCTACGCGTAATGGTCATAACTGGAAGCAGTTTTTCCCCATTTACTGTAATGGAGATGAGCTTCAACGCCGTGGGGCGGAGTTTAGTGTGACATCATCACGCCTCCCACGTAATCACGCAGTACATAGAAAACCAGGAAGACCTCAAAAAGCGCTGAAGAAAACATGCATTATATAATTGAGAATGCAGCGAAACAATAAGAAGCGAGCAAAGTGACATATACAACCATATTCATGAGTTCTGCTACTGAAACAAAGCACGATGTAAACCTACACTTTAAATTAAGTTCATAGACAGGCTGCGCTGGCGTTTGTAATTTAGTGCCTGCCCATATAAGGCCGTCCGTCAGCGACAATCCAATAGCAAACTGCCACTAAATATTCACGGGTGAAGGACTGTGCTTATGGAGAGGAAGATGAGATGGTCAGGGTGGTGTTTGACACAAACTCAGCAAAACTGCGAGAGAAAGTTTTAAGTGCCAGGACTAAGGTAACATTAAATACAGCCATGGACATAGCACGAGATGGCACCAGCACAGCTGGGAACCTTCGATGCATGTACACCGAGCGGCTCACGTGAACTGACGCAGTGCACAGATAAAAGGCAACAGTTCCAAAGAGTGCTGAACAAAAACCGAATTACACAATTGAAAAGGCAGCAAAAAATATGAAGCGTCTCATACATACAAGCATATTCATAAATCCAACTACTGCGGAAACAAAGCACACGTTGGAAAAAGTCAATGTCCCGCTAAAGGAAGACAGTGTAAAAAACCCGTGCATGCAGTGTGTCAGGTCTCAGATAAAGAAGAAGACGAGCTGTTTATTGATGCAGTAAGAAACGAATCGATGAATGAAACCTGTCATCTTTACAACGATTGACAAACACGGAATGTAACTTGAACACAACACATCCTACAAATACGAACCTGATTGAAAGAAATAATGATAATCAAATCCTTGATGACAGCAACACTCAGTAACACTCACAAAACAAATACTGTATATTGACAGTCATGTTACGTTATTTTTAAAATGTTCCCTTTTCTTTTCTAGCTTTTTAACACACTACTTCTCGCTGATACGCTGGTATATATATATATGTATATATATATATAACCCGATCTACATACTCGAATAATGGATACTTTATTCGCCATCAGTGATTGTTTTGGTAAAGCCATACTCAGTGTATTCATTAGATGAACGGTAAAAAAGTAAGGGCAAGGAGAGGATGAATTATTGAGGCATGCAGGCTGTAGTGCGTCAACTCTATCTGAATTGCGCGATCACATTTGAAAAATATATCTTTTCAAGTTCTATTTAGTCCATATGTGTCAAACTCAAGGGCGCGGGCCACATCCGCCCGGCGTGTAATTATATCCGCCCCGAGATCATTTTATATACTGTATTATTGTTATTAAAGCCGGGTATATGAAGCGCTGGTAACACAATAAACTACAGATCCCATAATGCAGCGCTTCAGCTGCCTTGCCGAACAGTTACCGCGTTAATCAAGTCTACCTTAAGATGCTGCAAGTTATTGCGAAGCTAGCTACACGATGCTGAAGAGAAAAGTTGATTCTGAAAATAGAGCCTTTAAAACCGATGGGAGGCTGAGTATATGTTTACTGAACCCGTGTGTCTCATTTGTGGAGCTAATGTGGCTGTAATTACAGAATTTAATCTAAGACGGCACTATAAAACAAAACATCAGGGTAACCTGAAAGACCTGAATGCAATGCAGAAGATACAGAAAGCAGAAGAATTAAATAAGAATCTGACACTTCAGCGGACGTTTTTACCCGTGCACAATCACAAAGTGATTTCAATTGAGGCTGCTTTTATGGGAGACACAACCACTTGCCCCACTTTCCCTATTACCAAGTAATGTTAAACCAAGTCGTCACCACGGTCTTCCCAAATACGCACTTTGCTGATAAACTGAGCGCACTGAGTTTGCACGGCGCTTTGGTGACTTTGAAGAACAAAAAGTCCGTCTACATGCGGCTCGAACCTTGTGCATGTTTGGTAGCACATATCTGTGTGAGAAGCTCTTCTCAGTGATAAAGACTAACAAAACAGCACACAGGAGTCGCCTCACTGATGAGCACCTGCAATCCATCCTGAGAATCTCCACAACACAGAACCTCACACCAAACAGAAACGAACCTGTTGCCAAAAAAAGATGCCAGGCGTCCAGCTCTAAAATGACATATGAGCAAAGACAACTGAATGATTTGATTTGTTATTGCTGAAAGGAACACATTTTATTTATATTTCCAGGTTTTGTTATGCAGCATGTTCATATTTGAATTTGTATAATTTTGACAGGATATATTTTTATGGAGAGCAAAATCTTTTGGGATATTTAAAATCTAAGTTTATTTTTTATAAAATATAAAATTACATAAGAGTAAAGAAATTTGAATGTTTGTTCTTTTAACGTTTACTTTATTTCTAACTTGTATAATTTAGACAGGATATATTTTTATGGAGAGCAAAATATTATAAGTTGTTTAAGGTTTGAGTTGATTTATTCAGGAATAATATTCCTGTCTGTTTTTACCATTCCTACCAAAGATATTTCTGTCGACTAAATAAAAATTCCTTCTATTTAAAATTTAAATAGAACTTGAACAAATACGATAGTTCATAATATCCACAGACTTGCACGTAAGAGCGGAGTTATCCGTTTTAACAAAAGCGTATTGCACTGATACGAAATAGCTGTGTGTGTATATATGTAGATATGTATGTATATGTATATATATGTTTATATATGTGTGTGTGTATGTATATATATATATGTATTTGTGTGTATATATGTGTGTGTATGTATGTACAGTATGTGTGTATGTATTTATGTGTGTGTATATGTATGTGTATATATGTAGATATATATGTATGTATATATGTGTATATGTATAGATATGTATATATATATGTTTGTGTGTGTGTGTAAATATATATATATATTTATATTTATATATATATATATATATATATATATATGACAACAACACTCATCACTCACAGCAGTGACAAAACAATAACATTGACAATCATGTTACGTTATTTTCAAAATGTTTCCTTTTCTTTTTCATTGCTTCTTTAACACACTACTTCTCCGCTGCAAAGCGCGGGTATTTTGCTAGTTGAATATAAAACAGAAAGAGAAAATAACAACACAGCTAAAACGCAGCGACAAATTTCGGCAAAAGTTAAATGCTTGTGTCATGAGCACGAGTCAGCTATGCAGTGTCTGCAAAGGATGTGGCCATCCACCGTGCATAAGCTACCTTACTGACATTGGCGGCGAAGGAGCCACCGATTCTTCCTCTGCCCAGTGCCACCACAAGCCTAGAGCCGCCCCTGAGTACTGCTGCAATAAATGATTTCATTGAAGTGAAACACATGTTTAATAACGTGCTTTAACTCCTATCATCATAAAAATGATATCACGTATACATCTCAGTATTTTAGTTATTCAGAGAACTGTAATATCACGAATTTAATGGATTCTGTGTCCAGTTGGAGGAAGAGAGCCGGCTTAAGAAGCAAGTAGCGATTCACACACATAGAGCAGATACGAGTAGAAGATCAAATACAAAACAAAGCATTTAACGTGCTACTTTAATTACGATGTGATTTGAGAAACTGGTTAATTAAACGATTTTAAGATGAAATTTATGATGTTCTACTTTAATCTATACTAATAAAAGGCAAAGCCCTCACTCACTCACTCACTCACTCACTCACTGACTCATCACTAATTCTCCAACTTCCCGTGTAGGTAGAAGGCTGAAATTTGGCAGGCTCATTCCTTACAGCTTACTTACAAAAGTTGGACAGGTTTCATTTCGAAATTCTACGCCTAATGGTCATAACTGGAAGGTATTTTTCTCCATTAACTGTAATGGAGTTGAGCTGGAATGACGTGGGGGGGCGGAGTTTTGTGTGACATCATCACGCCTCCCACATAATCACGTGAACTGACTGTCAACGCAGTGCGTAGAAAACCAGGAAGACCTCCAAAAAGCGCTTAAGAAAACATGCATTTTATAATTGAGAAGGCAGCGAAACAATAAGAAGTGAGCGAGTGACATATACTACCATATTCATGAGTGTTGCCAGCTCGGAAAGAAAGCAAGGTGTAAACCTAAACTTAAAATTAAGTTCATAGACAGGCTACCGCTGGCGTTTCACATGCCCACAGGTCATGCGGGATACAAGTTTAATGAGAGGACGCAGGATATAAACGAGAGTTTTGATCACTTTGTAACTAAGTTAAAATTGTAGGTGAAGGGTGTGCTTATGCAAATTCCGAGAGACTGTGTTTGTGGGGGATTGACAGTTAAGGCGGGTGGGGGAGTCACGTCATCATCACCCCTCCCACCTCATTTTGCTCTGAGCTGAGCTCCGCGGCTAACGCTGTCTTCCGAAGCAACTTCGTCAGACTGCCACCAAATACTCACAGAAAAATCCACAGTTAATACACACGCTGTCTCTAGAGTTTCTACACACTGAATCCTCCAGGCACTACTTACAAAAGGTCACATTGACAATCGTGTTACGTTATTTTTAAAATCTTTCCTTTTCTTAGCACAAGCACAGCTGAGAAGCTTGATGCATGTGCTCCATAAGCGTTAAAAATAATGCATTTAATCACACTTTGCATTACAAGCAAAGGGAGCTTTTGTCAATGCATGATTTCCTGGTACACGGATTACATTAATCAGCGATCACGATTCATTTTACCCTCGCACCACCTTAGTTTGAGAAGAAGTATGAAAAATTATGAGGTTAACACAGAAAAACAGATCACCAATTCAAGCTTTATGAATAATCGATTCGCCATCAATAATTGTTTTGGTAAAGCCATCCTCCTTCAATTTTATAATTTTTCCGCCACTAGCCATGATTAAATGAGCGGTAAAAAGTAAGAGCAAAGCGAGGGTGACTTATTTAGGCAGGCATATATATGACAGCAACACTCATGACAATGTCAATCATGGTACGTTATTATTAAAATGTTTCCTTTTCTTTTCATTACTTCTTTAACACACTACTTCTCCTGCGGTAGCGGGTATTTTGCTATATATATAATATATGAATGACCTCCAAAGAGCGCTGAGACTTTTGATATCATGAGCGTGTCTGCAAAACTGGGGTCTCCTGCCCAGCAAAGTCGAGCAGCCAGCGTGCATAGCTGTGCCAGACTTTGAGATGCTGACTGCGCTTCTGCCTTAAGTCAAAGTGAGCACTTTTAATTTTTTTCATCCTCCCCCTGCGCTATAGCCCAGACAAGTGCAAACACGGGACCCCTTTTCTACACCACGGCAAAATAATATTAAGGCGATTCACACTTTCTTTTGCACGATATCGATTATGAGGTCCTCAGCTCGGATTATGAAGACACGCACAGTGGAGGACTGACAGTGCCATCACAGCCGATTAATGGCGGGGCGTCTCATCAGTCTACACAAGACCCACCGCGACTGTCCCCAAAAGGCGATCATAACGTCAGCGAACACATCTCTCTATACTATATAAAAGAAAAAGGCAACTTTCTTTACACCTTTTTTCCTTTTATCCCAAACCAAAGCCTTTCTCTCTTAACACTGCAGAGGACACAAAACTAATTTTCTTTAAATGCCGGTAAGGCACATTACCAGAGGCACAAATTTGAACGTTCACATAGAAAATGTAATTTCAATGTACCTGTACTTCTTAAACGTTAATGTTTTACTGTTTAATAACTTATAGACTATAATTTATTATTTTTCCCTTACACTCAGTGACCAAACCTATACACACACATATAGACACATACAAACATACACACAAGTATATGTATGTGTATATATATGTATACACACACACATACGTACATACATACACACATATATATATAATTTGTGTGTGTGTATGTATGTATGTGTGTGTATATATGATATATATATATACATACATACCTATCTACATGTGTATATGTAGATATGTATATAGATATGTAGATATGAAGATATGTATGTGTATATATGTATGTATGTATGTATGTGTGTGTGTGTGTGTGTGTGTGTGTGTGTGTGTGTATATATGACAGCAGCATTTCAAGCTGTGAGAAAACAGTAAAAAGGAGGCGTGTCAGACGTTGTGGTACATTTTCTGATGCAGCTGCCGAAAACAACTTTGTGACGCTGCCGCCAAATACACAAAACAATTACTTTGACAATCATGTTACATTATTTTTAAAATGTTTCCTTTTCTTTTTCATAACTTCTTTAACACATGACATCGCTGCGAAGCGCGGGTATTTTGCTATATATATATATATATATATATATCACAGCGACACTCATAACAGTGACAAAACAATTACATTGACAATCATGTTACGTTATTTTCAAAATGTTTCCTTTTCTTTCTCTTTTCTTTTTTAACACACTACTCTCGCTGCCAAGCGGGTATATATATATATATATATAGATAGATATATATATTTATATAGATAGATATGAGAACAACATATATATATATATATATATAGATACATAGATATATATATATATAGATAGATATGAGAACAACACTCATATCAATGACAAAACAATTACATTAACAACCATGTTACGTTATTTTTAAAATTTTTCCTTTTCTTTTTCGTACCTTCTTTAACACACTACTTCTCCGCTGCGAAGCGCTGGGTATTCTGCTAGTGACAAAATAAACTATGTGATTAAAGTGGAAATGTCGAGATTGAAGTTGACATTTCGTGCTTTTTCCCCACCGTGTGCCTTTTTTCTCTGTACCCTAATAAGCTTTCATATGACACTCAAACAGTGGGCTTACAACTCTTCTTTTCACGGCAACTTTGATATGTGACTTCTTTTTTATTTCCGGCACTGTGCGATTTTGTGAATGTGAGCTTTCAAGTTTCTCCAACACGCTATGTCACTCGATCAACTTCCTTTTGTTGATTATACCACGGTTTAATTAAACAAATAGTATGTTTTTCCTTTGCCTCCACTTGGTATTCGCTGAAATTCATATATTTTCCCCTGTGCTTTTCCCATTGTCTTTTCACAGAAGGCTGAGCTTAAGGGCGATTTATATTGATTTGCATATTTAAAGACGCGTAATTCTGGGTGGAGTTGGGGCGTTACATAAAGCGCGTGCACGAGCGTTAGTTTTTGCGCTGATCGGGATTTATGTAGCGGAAGAATGTGGAAGTTGGAGTACGCACAGATTCCAGCATCTGGATTTTTCTGTGCGTAAGCACATTTCAGCTTTTGTGCTTACGCCATGTTATAGTGCGAGTTCTACGCACGCCGTTATACATGAGGCCCCTGGTCCTTCCACAGAAGACAACAGTGGTGGATGATCGCAGAATCATTTCCATGGTGAAGAGAAACCCCTTCACAACAGCCAACCAAGTGAACAACACTTTCCAAGGGGTAGGCGTATCGATATCTTCATCTGTCATTATTATACCATGGAAGACCCAAAGAGTGTCGGATTTAAAAAGAACATGCCGTAGAGCTGAGCGTAAATGGAGGAAGACTAAACTAACTATCCACTATGAAATATTAAAAGTTAAAATAACAGAATACTGTACAATAACACTGTCCATCTTGAGAGGCGCTGCTATTTCTCTAAGATTATAAATAACAATGCTAGTAATCCCAGAGTCTTTTTCTCGACGATTGATCGTCTGCTAAACCCAGGTAACTCAAAGGAATGCCTCCTTTCAATCAAAAAATTAATGATATTAGAAATAACATAGTACAGTGGTACCTCGGTATACGTCTGCTTTGGAATAAGTCCAACTTGGTATACGTCCTGTTTGGACACTAAAAATTTTGCTTGGTATACGACCTTTGTTTGGAATACGACTCGCGTGCTAACCTTGTTTACCTCTCTTGACACAAAGCCACGACTGCCCACGAGCGTTAGTGCGCCAGTTGCTAGCATTCAGTGAACAACCTGCGCTATAACTCTCTGTGAACTTTCATGTGTGTGATATAGCGGGTCCACAGCTCCTGTCCAAGTCCAGCTTTAAAATAAATAATCACCATGCTCGCAGCTTGGTGAGGGGGCGTGGTGGTTATGTGGCTGAAGGTTGTCAGGGCGATTAGCGATGTGGGCGTTTCTCACCAAAGTGCACTTGTGAGGGACCGTCCGCATTCATGATTGTTCCTGGGGCTGCTTATCTTGATAAACAGAAGCTCCAGTCAGCTAGAAGGGGAGTAAAAAAGAACGGACGAGAGAGAGCGCGCATGGATAAAGTGGCTGAAGCAGACAGACCGAAGGTCAGCTGCAAGTAGGGCGACTCCCCAGTTGGGAAGCAGGCACCGGGCTTCTACTTGTTTTTTTTTTTTTTAAAGAATGCTTCCTGCTTTTAACTTTGTTGTTTTTAAGAAGACTTTTTCTATTGTTTTTAACCTCCACGTTTCACTTCTGATTTTATGGATTATTTATTGGAACTTTGGAGACTGCACTTTAATTTGAACACCTTGTTTTGTTAATTGTTTGAATAAAAGCACTTTGCACTTTTTCACCATCCCCTTGCTTTACCGATGAGGTTAGCAGCGAGGCACATTACCGACGGTGTAGGATTCAAGGGCTCCCCGGCAGCAGATGGGAGCATACAGCAAACCTGCATCGTCACAAAGTGATTGTGTGTTTTTTTCATGTAAATTTGAATTGATTGTTGAAAAGTATGAAGGTGGCATGCGTATCCGGGACATGGCTGTTGCATACCGTTTGCCGAGAACGACGGTATCTACGATTGTGAAAATCAAAGATGTTATTAAAAAGTAAAGTGAGGTAAAATTTTCATTTATTTCATCTAATTGCTTTTGTATTTATGTATTTTAGTATTAAGCAGTGTTTAAATTATTTTATACAACCCCATCAATGTATAATATGCCAATAGCAATAGGATTTTTTTTTTCATGGGAACAGATTAATCATTTTGCTATTATTTCTTATGGGAAAAATTTGTTTAGTATACGTCCTGTTTGGTATAAGTCAAAGGGTCTGGAATGGAATAAGGACGTATACCGAGGTTTCATTGTATATCCCTCCAACACTAAGGATCCTCCTAAACCCCAGCATTCTGTTATAAACAAATTAAACTCTTTCACTAGAATAGATTTACCTGATTTACAAAAAATAATCTCTCAATTAAAATCCTCCACCTGCATCCTTGATCCAATACCAACAAGGTTTTTCAAAGAAGTATCAGGCGTGCTAACTGATAATGTTCTTGACATAGTAAATTCATCATTAGATACGGGGGTCTTCCCAGACTGTCTTAAGACTGCTGTAGTTAAACCCCTTCTTAAGAAACATAATCTTGACCCTCGCTCTTGAAAATTTTAGACCCATCTCTAACCTGCCTTTCTTAAGTAAAGTTCTGGAGAAGGCAGTCATTATGCAGTTAAATGACCACCTAAATAAACATGCTATTCTTGATAAATTCCAGTTGGGTTTTAGAACAAATCACAGCACAGAAACGGCACTCGTTAAAGTAGTAAATGACTTGCGGGTGAATGCAGACAGAGGCCATTTATCTGTTCTCATCCTTTTAGATTTGAGAGCCGCATTTGACACCATTGATCATAATATTCTTAGAAATCGCCTTAGTCAATGGGTGGGCCTCTCTGGCAGTGTCTTAAATTGGTTTGAATCCTACCTGGCAGGGAGAAAATTCTTTGTTAGTTGTGGGAATTACAACTCGAAGACACATGATATCCGATATGGTGTTCCACAAGGCTCTATCCTGGGTCCACTGCTCTTCTCAATCTACATGCTTCCGTTAGGTCAGTTTATCTCAGGTTACAACGTGAGCTACCACAGCTATGCTGATGACACACAGCTGTACTTATCAATAGCACCTGATGACCCCGATTCTATTGATTCACTAACACAATGTCTGACTTGTATCTCAGAATGGATGAATAGTAACTTTCTCAAGTTAAATAAAGAGAAAACTGAAATCTTAGTGATTGGCAATAATGGATACAATGAGGCTATTAGAAATAAACTGGATACATTAGGATTAAAAGTCAAGACGGAGGTAAAAAGCTTAGTGGTAATTGTTGACTGTAATCTGAATTTTAAATCGCATATTAACCAGATCATTAGGACAGCATTTTTTCACTTAAGAAACATAGCTAAAGTTAGACCTCTTATATCAAAGAAAGATGCTGAGAAATTAGTTCACACGTTTGTTTTCAGTCGACTAGATTACTGTAACGCACTCCTCTCAGGACTACCCAAAAAAGACATAAATCGTCTGCAACTAGTGCAGAATGCAGCTGCTAGAATCCTAACTAGGAAAAGAAAATCCAAACACATTTCTCCAGTTTTGATGTCACTACACTGGTCACCTGTGTCATTCAGGATTGACTTTAAAATTCTGCTTATGGTTTATAAAGCCTTAAATAATCTCGCCCCATCGTATATATCGGAATGTCTGACACCTTATATTCCAAATCGTAACCTCAGATCCCCAAATGAGTGTCTCCTTAGAATTCCAAGAACAAAACTTAAAAGAAGTGGTGAGGCGGCCTTCTGCTGCTATGCACCAAAAATCTGGAATAGCCTGCCAATTGGAATTCGCCAGGCTGATACAGTAGAGCACTTTAAAACACTGCTGAAAACACATTACTTTAACATGGCCTTTCTATAACTTCAATTTAACTTAATTTAACTTAATCCTGATACTCTATATGTTCAATTCATCATAATAACTATTCATGGTGGCTCTAAAATCAGTACTGACCCCTACTCTCTCTTCTGTTTCTTTTTTTTTTCCTGCGCCACCACCACCTACTCAAAGCATCATGATGCTCCAACATTGATGGATTAAAAGGCAGAACTCTACGTGACCATCATCATCAAGTCCTTCCGTGAGAACCCTAAATCCAAAGAGGACTGTTTCATTTATGTTAGGTAGAATGCCCAGAGGGGACTGGGCAGTCTAATGGTCTGGAATCCCTACAGATTTTATTTTTTTTCTCCAGCTTTTGGAGGTTTTTTTTGTTTTTTCTGTCCACCCTGACCATCGGACCTTACTCTTATTCTATGTTAATGAATGTTGACTTATTTTATTTTCTTACTGTGTCTTTTATTTTTCTATTCTTCATTATGTAAAGCACTTTGAGCTACTGTTTGTATGAAAATGTGCTATATAAATAAATGTTGTTGTTGTTGATATCCAAGTCTACCATAAAGAGAAGACTGCATGAAATTAAATACAGAGGGTGCACTGCAAGGTGCAAGCCACTCATAAACCTCAAGAATAGAAAGGCTAGATTGGACTTTGCTAAAGAACATCTAAAAAAGCCAGCACAGTTCTGGAAAAACATTCTTTGGACAGATGAAACCAAGATCAACCTCTACCAGAATGATGGCAAGAAAAAAGTATGGAGAAAGCGTGGAACAGCTCATTATCCAAAGCATAGCACATCATCTGTAAAACACGGTGGAGGCAGTGTGATGGCTTGGGCATGCATGGCTGCCAGTGGCACTGGGACACTAATGGTTATTGATGATGTGACACAGGACAGAAGCAGCCGAATGAATTCAGAGACATACTGTCTGCTCAAATCCAGCTAAATGCAGTCAAATTGATGATACAGATGGACAATGACCCAAAACATACAGCCAAAGCAACCCAGGAGTTTATTAAAGCAAAGTTGTGTAAAAATTCTTGAATGGCCAATCAGTCACCTGATCTTAACCCAATTGAGCATGAATTTCACTTGTTGAAGACTAAACTTCGGACAGAAAGGCCCACAAACAAACAGCAACTGAAAGCCGCTGCAGTAAAGGCCTGGCAGAGCATTAAAAAGAAGGAAACCCAGCATCTGTGATGTCCATGAGTTCGAGACTTCAGGCTGTCATTGCCAGCAAAGGGTTTTCAACCAAGTATTAGAAATGAACATTTTATTTCCAGTTATTTAATTTGTCCACTTACTTTTGAGCACCTGAAATGAAGGGATTGTGTTAAAAAAATGCTTTAGTTGCCTTACATTTTTATGCAATCTTTTTGTTCAACCCACTGAATTAAAGCTGAAAGTCTGCACTTCAACTGCATCTGAGTTGTTTACTTTAAAATTAATTGTGGTAATGTACAGAACCAAAATTAGAAAAAAGTTGTCTCTGTCCAAATATTCATGGACCTAACTGTAATTGCTGCCACTGCAGTGATTTGCTGGTCAATCTCACAGTCATCTTTGCTGTCATTCTTGAAATAACCTTAGGTATTGGTACTGCTCAGCCTTTACATGTGAGATGCAAGCCACTCTTTTTAAGGACCAGAACAGGACCGTGATCTCAAATCTGGTGGTGCTAACAATATCATACTCAACTGTGGACTGCTACAGTGTGCACCAGAGGCAAAGGGAACATCCACAAACAGAAGAAGGATTCAACCCCTTGGTTCTTAAAAAGGATGCTTACCAACCTAAACTGCACCAATGATATTCTGGCTTTTGAAATCTCATACAGAAGAGGAAAGATGCACCCTGTGGTAAAAAATAGACAGCAGACAGAAAAAGGTATGGGGATAGCCACCTCATATTTCCAAAAAATCGGAAAATAAAGAAAAGGTCTTTACAAGGCAGAATTCAAATTATAACTAATGAACAGGATGAGTCTGGGCTATACATATGGAGGATTAAAGGAAGAGGTGGATTGAGGGATGCCAGAAGAGGAACTAATGTGGCAGGTAGATGGGTTCTGGTTACAGGAAATAACGTCATCAGTGGGTGGACCAGTGGTGATGTCATTGAGAGGTAGTCTTCAGCTGGTCTGGAGAGGGATAAGAGAAGAAAGGATCAGATGACAGCACCAACCCCTGATCTGGCTGAGAAATAACACTATTTGAGCATATAAACTGTCCCCCATGCGCTCGTGTGTGACAACCCTTAGTTAAGACAAATGTCTATACTAAATGGCCTCAACACCAAATACATATGAACTCCACAGACGTAAGGATAAAATAGCACATAACAGAGACCATGGCACCCAATACTCATGCAGCACCTTCCTCAAGATTAAACAGGGTTCATGGTCATATGTTTTT